>NC_077229.1:486644312-486944312 GCF_027887165.1 Monodelphis domestica
TCCCTTATACTGAAATAATTCCTAACACAGTGATATATGTGAAGTTGATACTCAACATGTGCTTACTGAAAGTTAAAAACATCTCTTGAATCAAGGAGCCTCTTTTTCTAATATGGGTAGATATTCCTGGCAGTTTCTATAGTCCTTGGGTTTAGAAATATTAATAAATAAAGGCACCCTGATTACTTTATCTTTAATCTAGTTAGGAAAAAAATCTCAAAGTCTGAACGGGCTTCTATATAAGGCTAGACAACAAGGACCCAATACACTCCTCTGCGATTCTCCATTCCAGGATAACTGGCTTGCTATCCATTCTCAGCATAATGCATTCCATCCCGCCTCAGTACCTTTGCCCAAGTGGTCCGCCATGTATGGAATTCAGTTCATCCTTACCCCCACCATGTAGAACCTTTAAACCATAGCTCAGCTGCCATGACTTACTTACATCAGTTCTTTCCTTACTCTCCTATTTATTGGGACTCTATTTGTCTTAAAATCACAGTACTTACATATATTCTTAGTTTACTTACTTGGGGAAGTGCTGAATACTCTCCTCTTTGGGCAGACGACTTCATTTTCATCTTTGTATCTCCAGTGTCAGCAGAGTACCTGACACAGAGCGAGTACTCAATGAATGCTTATGGAATTGGACTTCTTGTACTGAGTCAAATGCCATTTCATCCTAAACTATCCTCTGAATCATTGATCCTTGCCCATAGCCTTTATTTGTCCTTCAGTGGTTAAAATGAAAAAGGGAGGCATCAACAAAGCTGTTAAGCAATTGAAATTTGTCTGTAGTCCATCAACTTCCTCACTGGTTTCCTTCTAATGATAATAATGATAATAATAGTAATAGCCAGCACTTATATAGTACCTACAGCATAAATAAAAATAGTGTCACCAGATACGGTGCTAAGTACTTTACAAATATTACTCCATTTGATCCTCACAAGAGCCCTAGGCATCATTATCCCTATTTTATAGATGAGGATACTGAGACAAAGAGAGGAAAAGACTTCTCCAAAGTCATATAGCTGGTGATTACCTATGGCCTCAGAAAGACTGACCTCAGCCCAGATCTTAATGGAATCAAGTCCTTTTTAAAGTTAGGTACTGTGATTGTATAGTACCTAGTACAGAGTTCCCTTTAAGAAAAAACTTCCCTCTATCAATGTAAATCAGCAGCTGTTCCACACCTTATATGTAGTGGGGGCCTTGATGATACCTTGACAGACCTCAGGTCATGGAGATCTTAGAGTTATCCTTGAGCTCCAAAAGTTTAAATGACTTACCCAGGGACACACAGCCCAATAAGTATATGAGACCAGATCAGAGAAACAGAGTAGTCTGGACTCCTACACAAATTCAACTTGAAATGTATGTTAAAAATTGTTATTACATGTAGTTGGGGGAAATATATATATATATATTTACATGTATAAATATATATATGGAGACAAATTTTACATATAAATATATATATATTAAAATATATATATATATATATATATATTTTTTTTTTTAAAGAGAAGGCTTGATCCAGGCTAAATGCTGAAGATACAAATACAAAAATCCCACATTCTTTTCCTAAAGAAGTTTACATTTTACTGAGGTATATACAATATGGCTATTTCAAAAGCACAGAATTTGGTGATGACAAGTCATGGGTGAGGAAAAGCAAGAAGGCCAATGTAGCTGGTCTGTAGGAAGGAGGAGAGTAACATATAATATTATATATATAAATAATATAATATTATATTATATTATAATATATGGCAGCATATAATATAATATGCCAGAGAGCAGCATAAGAAGGAGTTGGGTGCTGAAGGACTTGAACTCAAACATGAGGTCTTATATTTGATCCAGAAGGTAATAGGGAGCTCCTGATATTGATTGAGAAGAGGGAATAATTACTTTGGGGATGTGAAATTGATCATGCTGGGAATTTTGTGCCTCAGTTTCTCTTTATAAACGATTTTTATTATGCCAGAAGCTGACTGGTAGATGGACAAGAGAGAGGAGAGTTTTGAGGTAGGCTAATGCACTTGTCCAGGCATGAGGTAATGAGGCCCTGTACCAAAGTGGACGCTTGTGTGAGTGAAGAAATATTATGAAAGAAAACTTGCCAACAGATTGGAGGAATCATCAGGCCTAGACAGAGGAGTGTAAGATTTAAAATAATATCCAACACTCCAAGAATTATATTTTATAGAATTTATGAATACTCACTTGAAGTAGAAGGAATAAAAAGGAAATAGAAGTTTAAAAAAGGTAATTATCTAACAAAATATAAGACTACATGAATAGATTCTCCTGCCACTCGCCTCACACCATCTCCATTAAATTGATACTATCAAGAGAGCAAGAGGTGGGGCTACACAAAATGTATAACCTCCCTATGACAGGATGTAACATGAAAAGGAGAGTGGGGTTCTGGGAGTTGTAGTTTTTAGCGTAACAGATTCTAATTCTACAGGAGTGTGTGTACGTGTCCAGGAACTAATATAAGCTCACAGGAGAGAGAAGGCTGAGAAACCAGAGCAATACGTGAGCCTTTGGTTTTTCCCAGCTCTTTTTCATTTTGGGACCCTGGAGACAAATCCATAATGAGTTACTAAGGGAAACAAGGCTGTTTAGGGAGACTTTCCTTAACAATTACAAGTTGCCATCTGGGAAGCCAGTCATAAGGTCCTACAACATGTCTTACGCTATCATGGTGAGAGTCAGACTCCTGGGCTAGGCGGCCATAGGGCTGGCCTGGAATGACAAGGTTTATAGAGTACTTCCTTTTCGTGTAGCAAATAGCACTAAACTGCTTGTTCTCTCTGTTCTAGCATGTGGAACCCCAGGGATTTAGGGTGCTCTGTGTTTCTTCTTCATGAACTACAATGACAGATTTGGGAAAACAAGAGACTAGACTCCAACTTCTCCACTGGGGCCATTGTTTCGAAGGATACTTTGGCTTTACTTCATGACCAGATGGCATGTTGCCTTTACATTCTCTGCAGTTAAAACTGGAAGGGCCACCACTGCCTGGTGTTACTGTTTGCATTAGGGAAGAGTTCCAGCCAGCAAGGGATGGCCCACTGAACCCACTTGCCCTGGGAAGTTGGTAGGGAACACAGAAAGGGAGAGACATTAGAAGGACCAAGACGGCTAGTTGGCAGACTAGATAGGGTACTAAACGTGGAATCAGGAAATTTAAAAATAAGTATTTTAAAACATTCATGGACTCCAGGTTAAGAACTCTATGTGTCCCTTTTAAGTAGTTCATCTTATTTTATTTTATTTTTGGAAAATTTTATTTAATTAGTTAATTTAGAATATTTTTCCATGGTTACAAGATTCTAAATAGTTCATCTTAAATTGAGGTGGTCCACTAATAATCAGAAAGCCATGCTTTTAATCAGTAACCTATGGGGGTGGGGCATTCTTTTTTGAGACACATTCAAATAAGGATAAAGTGGTATTATGCTATTCCTTTTCCTCTTTCTTCTAATGTGGTTTTTAAATGTATCCTGGCTGGGGATTGCATTTCCCAGCTTGCCCCAGGTGTCCCTCTCTCCTACTTCCTAGCATGGGATTGGTCTTGAATGGACCAATGCTGGAGGAGGGACTACGGCCTACTTCCTCGTGTGGGATTGGTCTTGAATTGGACCAATCCCGTGCTAGGGAGGGGCCATTCCCCCTACTTTTGGGCACAGGATTGGTCTATATAAGGACCAATCCCACACCAAGTCTCTCTTTTACAAATGAGGGTGGTGAATGGGGTTAGGAGGAGTGAAAGTGGTGAATTAATTTTATCCCAAGGAAACTCGGGTTGTTTTTGTTTGAATAAAGTTTAGAAAGATCGGAGTGACATAGGAGTTTTCTTTTAGCGCTATCCTCAACTAGAAGGAATCTTTGTACCATTTTTTGTTAGAGTGCTAGACACAGGTGAGAAACCAAGAGACAAGGTTGGCTTCATGCATTGGCACAGTATTTGCATGGCATGATGAGGTATGTATTGGAGGAGGGCAACCAAAAGGCCTGAAAATGCCCCCTACCAACTTATGCCTGAAATTCCCACCCTTAGAGGCCCTCCTTTGGGTTAAGATAGCGTCTCCTATCTAAAGACTCCTACTAAAAGGAAAATGTTTTGGGAGATGGCATATTAAATCATTAATACTCATTGAACATACCGTCTTGAAGCAATTGATCAGGTAATTAGCTTCTACCTAATGTAATGGGTCTCTGCTCCTGGAGCATGAGTAGCCACAATTCAAGTTTCCTGTAGAAAACTTTGGGAGTTGGCTTCTTGCCATTTATGACTCATTCGTTGAGTTTCCTAATTGGCTGCTCTTGCTGCTAGCATTCTCAGGCCTTTCAGAATCTTTCAATGATCACAAACGTATATCAATAAAGGAAAGGAAACAGGAAGAGATATGAAAGCCTCCTTATGTTATGGTAGGAAAGGGCCATGCTTCCCAACACATTACTGCAATCTCATCCTGTCCCTTGGAGTGCTGCATCCAAGAGAGTCACCAGTTGTCTCTTTTCCCACAAGGTATGGCACGCCATATTGAATGCACTTCTGGCTTAGAGGCCAGCCCAGAGACTTACCTAATGAATGAATGACTTCATTAAACACAATAGAAGAGGTGACAGTGCCTGCTCTCAAGAAGCTCATATTCGAATGGGGGAGGGGGGGAGAGAAAACATGTATAGGAGATTTAAGCTGCAAGCTCAGCAGCAAAGGAGTTGGTGACACATCATCTTTAATATTATTTCCCCTGATATAATCATGTGCAATATTTCCAATTTTGACCTATTTCACAGAACCAAGGACTTTAGAATTAAGACCTTTGCTGTAGTGGTTGTCAGTGACTAGGACTGCTGGGGACAGAGTTGTAGCACTTACAGAAGCAGTCCTGGGTCACATCTCCCAAGAAGAAGCTTCCTGGAAAGGTGTCTATAAGAACTGGGCTGCAAGTCAGCAGCATTCCTGGGGCTCGAGGATTTATCTGCCCCAAAGTGGTGCTTGATTAGTGGTTAGCGATGATGAATGTGTGATATATGGCCTGAATATGGACTCCCAAATTTCCCCTGTGGTTAACTGGAATGGCAACTATCTATGCTAGAAAGAAGAAGGGGAGATTAAGTTAGCAGAAAGCAGAGCTCTGAGGGACTGAATGCTTACTATGTTCCTGGCACTGAGTTACATGCTAGGGGCACAAAGAAAGTCCCAAATAGTCCCTGACCCCAAGGAGCTTACATTCTATTTGAAGAGACAACATGTACATATATAAGGATATATAAAACTCAGAGCATTAATACATTTTCATCTAGATCCTTAACTCAGGGACTTGCTTGGGCAAACCTAAGGAGAAGGGGTGGCAGAGAGACTGAAGATACTGGACACCTGGAAGGGGTTGGAAGCCTAAAGGCAAACTTTAACTCCTTAACAATTTTACATAGGACAGCCCCTGCCTAAACACTACCATATGTCTCTGTTATGGCTCACATTCAGAAACCAGTGCATTTGCATTTGGGCTCCTATTAATATTATTCAAAATGATCAACTCCGATTTGGGATAAGTAGTGGATACAAACTTTTGCCCCTCTGGAAATGAGTTTTGCTGACATTCTCTGCCTTTCAAAATCATCAAAGCAATACTTCCTAATGAGCCACATTATTTTGTTTATTCTGCTTATCACAAATCAAATGTAATTTGGCAGTGGAATTATTAATAGCTTTCTTTCAAAGCATGTTGACCCTTTAGATGACTTTAAGTGATTCTAAATGATTCTCTAGGCAAGGCCAATAAGACAAATGGGGTCACTTTTTTTTGCAAATAGAGCTCATTGAAGGAATAACATTTATACCGCATTGGCCAAATGCTATGTTCTGCAATCTTGCTAGACCTTTGGGAAGAGGGATAGGTTATCTTTACAATGTCCGGCATCCAGACCACCCACAGTGAGAAAGGAAGGTATAATAAAAGGAAAAACCTCAAAGGCATCTGTGAAAACTCGGACAGCAGAGCAAGACAGAATCAGACAGACAGGAAGAAAAGCAGCCCTGGAGTAAAGACAGGAGTATAAAAATGGGAGTTTAACCTTAAAGTACTGCTGAGTGAGCCAGAAGGAGTGTGGGTGTGGGGAGGAGGCTTGGAAAGAGGATGGAAACAGAGAAGAGAGAAATAAAATGTAAATGAAAAGGAGGCATAGGAGAAAGAGCATGTAAAGTCCATCACAAGTAACTTAGGCAGGTAAGATAGAAAGAGAACGACCAAAGGAATTGAGAAGCAAATGGAGATTCATGGGCAGTTCTTGACAGTTGAACCAGAGAATCATATCTTGCCAAGTTTTGTAACTACTTTTGAACTTCATGGATTCTGACTTTGGACCCAAACTTGTATATTCAAGTTCTGTCTAGCATAGACACAACAAAACTTTTAAGTTGAAAGAGAACAGGATTATGGAAAGGGCTCAGGGGTATTCTTGAACATCCAATGGCTCTTACAAAATGGCATTTTGATGAGTTAAGTATAAATGAATCAGAAACACATGGATAAAATTTCTCTCAAAATACATAGTTTTTAAGAATTAAAGAGTGAAAGTGCTGACATAATACATTTGGGGATCTTCTGAATCTATGATATGGAAAATGGATCTGAAGACATTTCACTGAACCCAAACCTCTACTGGGGTCTCCCAGTTCTACTTTGTCACTGTTGTATGATTTTTATTTTTGTCTCCACTCATCCACTCATGTCTAATGTTGTGGAAGATTTTCCTATATTAATGAAGAAAATCTCATCGTCAGAACCTCCTCAATGCTGGTTATAAATTTGTAGAATATTAGTTGGAACTTGGAAGTGTCTTTAGGGTTATTGGGTTCATGGAGGGATCTTCAAAAACTATCTATTTAAATTCCCTTCTTTTATAAGAATGAGGAAACTGAGGCCAAAGGCAATTAAATGGTTTTCCTTAAATCTACACATATAGTAAGCAAATGGGGCAGGGAATCTAATGTCCTATTTCTCAAATGAAGAAACAAGCTCCATACTCTCAGGTTGTCTATAGGGCAAAGGATTAGATTTGAGACACTATCTTACCTTATCCTCTCTCTCCTGTTAATCCAACTCATAGCAAGCAGTTTTGACTTCATCTCTCTGAAATCACATCCACAGTTGCTTATGCTTATATGGACACAGAAGGTTCATCAATATCATATTTTTAAATAATTGTTACCTCCTCTCTGTCTGTCTGTCTCTCATAGAATCTATCAATTCTTTTTTTTAATTTTATAGTATTTTATTTGATCATTTCCATGCATTTTTCATTAAAGACAAAGATCATTTTCTTTTCCTCCCTCCCACCCCCCCCCCCCCCGTGGCTGACGCGTGATTCCACTGGTATCATATGTGTTCTTGACTCAAACCCATTGCCATGTTGTTAGTATTTGCATCAGAGTGTTCGCTCAGAGTCTTTCCTCTGTCATGTCCCCTCAGCCATTGTAGTCAGGCAGTTGCTTTTCCTTGGTGTTTCTACTCCCTCAGTTTGTCCTCTGCTTATGGATAGTGTTTTTTCTCCTTGATCCCTGCAGATTGTGCAGGGACATTACACCGCCACTAATGGAGAAGTCCATTACGTTCGATTATACCACAGTGTATCAGTCTCTGTGTACAGTGTTCTCCTGGTTCTGCTCCTCTCACTCTGCATCACTTCCTGGAGGTCGTTCCAGTCTCCATGGAATTCCTCCACTTTATTACTCCTTTTTGCACAATAATATTCCATCACCAACATATACCACAATGTGTTCAGCCATTCCCCAATTGATGGGCATCCCCTCGTTTTCCAATTTTTGGCCACTACAAAGAGCGCAGCTATGAATATTTTTGTACAAGTCTTTTTGTCCATTATCTCTTTGGGGTACAAACCCAGCAGTGCTATGGCTGGATCAAAGGGTAGACATTCTTTTATCGCCCTTTGTGCATAGTTCCAAATTGCCCTCCAGAATGGCTGGATCAATTCACAACTCCACCAGCAATGAATTAATGTTCCCATTTTGCCACACCCCCTCCAGCATTCATTACTTTCCATAACTGTCATGTTAGCCAATCTGCTAGGTGTGAGGTGATACCTCAGAGTTGTTTTGAGAATCTATCAATTCTAAGGCAGAAGGGGGAGTGTTAGAAAATCAGGATTTAGTGACTTGCCCACATTCACACATATAGGAAATTTCTGAAGCCAGATTTGAACCTAAGTCCTCCCTACACTAAGCCCTGTACTCTATCCACCATACCACCCATCTGCCTCTCATCATTATCATATTGACCAATGTTGTTGAACATTATTAGCTCTCATTTGCTAGGCAATAGAAGAAACCAGGTGAGGTTCACCTTTGGTGCCTCATTCCCCCTTGTCTTTGCCCAACTCAATGAATGTGATTATTGGGCATTTCATAGAGGAAATTCCAGTAGGATGAACCAGGTGACCAATAAATGAGACTATCCAATAGCAAGATTCCAAGATTCTAGTGTTCAGAGTCTTTTTTTTTTTAAGAGCAAAAATCTCAACCAAGAGTCTGAGAAGCAGAATGTGATTAGTTCTTCAAACAGTTGTGACAGCTGCAAATCAGAGAAGGATGTCCACATGTGCAGGGTAGGGGAAAAGTCCTTCATTTCAGTTCAGTTCAATCTTTCCAGGCATATTTGCAATACTGATCACAATCACTGTAATGCTATCTTCTAATATGGATAGTAACATAGTCTATACACGTGCAGGTATGTCTACAAAGAGATATGCAATATATAAGTATATAATGTATCTACATATTGTCATTGTATAACACATGTGAGACAACTGGTCTTTGATTTGTGGCTACTTATGTTTGTACATCTGTAGACTGGACAAAGTTACTTATACAGCTGCCTTTTGGAATGTGAACCTGCCCCAGATGCAGCCCTCCTGTAACTCTGCCCCATGGAAATAACACGTTACCATCCAGAAATATTCCTTTGCTTTCTAGCTGTTCGGCAGGTATATTTTCTTTAGGTCCAGGAGGATCAAATCTCTTGAGACTCTTAATTTCTTTGCCAAACTTCTCCATAAGAATTCCAAGTCCCCGATGCCCAAAACCACTAACAAGCATTTATGTTGAGTTGTCTTAACTTCAAGAACAAATCCAATTAGCAGATCCACTAGGATTATGATGGAGCTGAGCCATTTTATTTCAGGTGGAAGGAAGCATCTTTCTATCCGACATCCTACTTCAGCTACTCGACTCTGGCTCTAATGTTATATTAAAGTCAGGGTCTGACACATTGGATCTGACATCTGAGAAATCCTTAACTCCACTTTGAAGATCAAGAATAACTTTTAACTTAACCCCATGGCAAATGTTTTCAGATATCTCTCTTTCTGATCTTTATCATTTTTTTTTTCCAGGAAGACTCTGTTTCTGACACCTGGCAATTTGATAAACAATTTGAAACTGAATGCCTGTGTACATGTGGGAGTACTGGGAAGGAAGCTAGTATAGAAAGCCATAATCCAAATAAACAGTAACTTGAGGCTACTGATGGGTTGTTTGGGCTACCGTGGCAGCTCTATAAAGTGTCTTCCATTAGAGGGTCTGTTACTGCAAACACACAGGATCTCTCAGGTTGCTCGATTACTGACTGGCAGTTTGACGACGGTGTTTTGATGTTCCTGGGACAACTGCATCTTTGAGGAAGTAAGACCTCCCAAGAATCCACAGGTTGTTTATGCCAATACCTTTCCTTATAAAAAAGAAACTAAATCTTTTTATCTAAAGTTATCCCTTCCACATGGTGACTTTCTCCGTCTCAGTTTCAACATATCACAGATCAGTATAAGAAATGAAATGGGAATTTTTTGAGAGTTTTGTGGAAGCCACAGATGATGTGCAAAGGCCAGCAGATGACACAGAAAAAGCTTAGGAATTCAGAAATGCATATTTAACCTAAAATGTATAATAAAGTACTGTAAACACCCAATGAAAGAAAAAGAAACAATTCAAACTTCTTCTCTGGCATGAAGAGAGGGACAAAAATTTTAGGTGAATTTTCCAGTTTGCAAGAGTCTTTTTGCCCCTAACTCTTGTGATGTGGAACATGTATCGCTATAGTAATTCACTTTTTCTAGCTAAGTCAGATAATTCTGACCTGAAGCAATGTACCTTCATAGAAAAATATTATATGTTGATGGCAGTTTTAATTTTTCAAAGGACTTTCATTTTATTCATGTCAATTGATTCACCCAATAACACTGGACAGATAGGGACAGCATAACACCCATATTAAAGATGATTAAACTGAAGCACAAAAATACAAAGTGTCTCAGATTGAGACTTACCAAGTTCATTCAAGAATTCATTTGCTCCTCACAACAAATCTGTGAAGTTAGTGCTGCAGGTATTATAATTTTAGAATAATAAGTGGAAATAAATAATATATGGGAATAATAATTGACAGAAAAACTCTGAGACTTAAGAGAAGTTGAATGACTTGCCTAAAGGCACATAGCTACTAAGTGTAAGATTCTGTCATGTTTACAAATATACTATAATCTATGCTTTCTTCCTTATATTAAAATTGACTCTCAAAACTATGCTCTCATAAGAGTTTAAATGATCAGCAGCATTTAAGGATGCCACCCTTCCCAGGGTTGTTTTTATATGTATATATTTGTACATGAATATATACATATATAAATAAAATTTTTCTACATGTTATATACACATATAGCATGTGGCAGATGAACCCATCCCAGAAACAACCCTATATACATAATATTTATACCCTTACTATATATTTAAATATATAAATATTATATGTGTGTATGTATAATATATATATATATATATAGAGAGAGAGAGAGAGCAATGCATTTTAGTATGTGAATCTGTCCCAGATTCAACCCTATATATATAATATTTTTACCCTTAATATGTATTTTAAAATATATAAATAATAGAGAGAGAAGTGGTGGGGGGAGACAGACAGAGAAAGAGAGAAGGAGAGAGAGAGGGAGAGAGAGATAAGACAGACAGAGAGAAAGAGAGAGATAGAAGGAAGGAGAGAGAGGAGAGAGAAAGAGAGACAGACACACAGCTGCCTTTTGGTATGTGACCTTGTCCCAGACACAACACTTTATATATATATATATATATATATATATATATATATATATATATATATATATAATGTTTATACCCTTAATATATATTTTTAAATATATGAACATTATATATATATACATAGACAGACAGACAAAGAGAGAGAGAGAGAGAGAGAGAGAGAGAGAGAGAGAGAGAGAGAGAGAGAGAGAGAAGAAGAGACAGACAGAAAGTAAGAGAGAAGGACAGAAAGACGGAGAGAGAAAGAGAGGGAGAGGGAAAGAGAGAGAGAGAGAGAGGGAGGGAGGGAGAAGGAGGGAGGGAGGGAGAGAGAGAGAGAAAGAGAAAAAGAGAGAGGGTGGGAGAGAGGGAGAGAGGGAGAAGGAGAGAGAGAGGGAGGGAGGGAGAAGGAGGGAGGGAGGGAGAGAGAGAGAGAAAGAGAAAGAGAGAGAGAGAGAGAAAGAGAGGGCGAGAGGGAGAGAGGGAGAGGGAGAGAGAGAGAGAGGGTGGGAGAGAGGGAGAGAGGGAGAAGAAGAGAGAGAGGGAGGGAGGAAGAAGGAGGAAGGGAAGGGGAGAAAGAAAGAGAAAGAGAGAGAGAGGGTGGGAGAGAGGGAGAAGAAGAGAGAGAGAGAGGGAGGGAGGGGGTGGAGAGAGAGAGAGAGAGAGAGGGCGAGAGGGAGAGAGGGAGAGGGAGAGAAAGAGAGAGAGAGGGTGGGAGAGAGGGTGAGAGGGAGAAGAAGAGAGAGGGAGGGAGGGAGGGGGAGAGAGAGAGAGAGAGAGAGAGAGAGAGAGAGAGAGAGAGAGAGAGAGAGAGAGAGAGAGAGAGAGAGAGAGGAAGGAAGAAGGAGGGAGGGAGGGGGAGAGAGAGAAAGAAAAAGAGAGAAAGAGGGGGAGAGAGAGAGAGAGCTGCCTTTTGGTATGTGACCTTGTCGCAGCCACACTTTATATAAATATAGATAGATAGATATAATATTTATACCCTTAATATATTTTTAAATATATAAGTATTATATATATATATATATATATATATATATATATATATATATATGCACTTACACTCTGCCCCATATCAGCTCTAAGGTAGAAGGAACAAGGGCTAGGCAGTCACAATGAATTGACTTACCCAGGATCTCACAGCTAAGAAGGAGGACATATTTGAACCCAGTTCCTCCCAGCTCCAGGCCTAGTACTTTCTCTACTGGGGTACCTAGCTGTCCCTGGGGTTCTCAATATTTTAACAGAGGTCAAAATCTCAAGGTGAAGAAATGAGTCCATCTATTGTCTGTTAAAGGAGGAGCTTTCCTGATAGCTCTGAAATTACTATATTTAAATGGTCACATACTCAGTCAACATGCAAGTCTAGCCAGGATTTCCCTCCTCATCTTCTTTCCCACTTTTTTCTGCCTTCGTGGAGAAGTGAGGGCAGAACTGACGTCTCTTAAAAATGTACAAGAGTTCCTGGGCTGGTGTCTAAAGCTGAGGAGGTGAGAACTCAGAATTCAGAAGCTTTTCTTAGTTTCAGGCCTATACAGGAGCTGGCCCAGTTCCGGAGTATCTAGAGAATCCTGGCCTGGAGCAGAAACAGTTAGTTGTCAGCATTACCGGCCTAGATTCTGACTTCTAACTTTCCAGGTCACAGTCCTGTTCCTCCAGCAAAACGTGCCGTCGGGCTCAACTTTTCTCAGCCAAGCAACTCAATTTTTCCTTCCAGTCAGCGACAAGCCCTGATGAATGAGGTTCTCAGGCTTGTGAAATCAATTGAATCAAACTAAAATTAATTATCCGAAGGGTCCGTCAATTCCAAGTCCAGCATTTGCCATTGTTTTATTTTTACTCGCTGGACAAATTCATTCTCCCATTGACAAACAAATCATTTACAATTGGCTGCTAGATGTCCTGCTAATGGATCTGCCCTGCTTCCAACAGGACTGTTCTCAAAGTAAATAGCTGAACCCAGGAGAAGAAGAAGAAGAAGAAGGAAAAACAGTGTTTCAGCGCTGGCAAACCTTCGTAATTTTATCTGATTCCCCCAAATGACCCGCTTGCTCATTTTCTCTAAAGGTTTCCTTTTTCTAATCTCTGGGTCTTCCTTTTCTCAGACTGCCTCACCTGAGGTGCCCCCTATCTATCCTCCTGACAGGTGCCCCTCCAAAGGGGAAGGGTCAGTGATCGGGCTGTGGTGGTGCTAGTGTCACGCTTTAAGACTCAGGAAATGAGCGAAGGTCGTGTGGTTTGCACATGCTCATCATGGCATGCTCAGAAGTGTGTCAGCCGGTACCATCTGTAGTGCCTGGAGCAGTGTCTGGGAAGCCGTGACAACTCAATTGCGGGCCAGAGGTTGTGAAAAACCTGGGATAATTACAATTCCCTTTGAGGCAGGAACACTCTCCGCTCTCTGGTGTTAGGGAGGCCACATCTGCTAAACCCATTACCAGAGTCTCTGCTGATCATCAGTATTACAATAAAAATAGCCATCAATCTGGGGGAAATGGTAGTCCCCCTTGGTTGCTGCTTAGTGAGCCGATCAGCTTTGGTATCCACTAAGTTGGGAGGGCTGTCAGTCTTTTATGGAGGCTCCTTCCCAAGCCATTACATTGGTCGAGCAAGAAAAGTCAAATGAGGATGTGGGACGGGGACAAAATTTAATTAATTAATTATTTTAATCATCTCCCCAAAGCACAAGAATATCACCCGACAAATGGATTGCTGGGGAGCAGAAGATGGATCTTGGATTCAACCCATCTACCTTCTAGAGCACTCCCTGTCTACCTCATCCAATACCTAGTTTGGTACCATAAAGCTAGAAGGTAATTCTTTGTATGGGTCAGTCATCTTTATGTGGACTGCTCTCCTAGCTCTTTAACGGAATTGCAAGGAACCATGGTGTTCTTGCTTTTGTTTTTAATATCCTTTATGTCTTCCAATGTCGTGCAAATTATTTGGGACAAGGAATGATTTTGATACGGTTTCATTTCTTGACAATCATCCTTAGGCGTGTGTGCTTCTTATAAAAGGATGATTCAGAATGTTGGACCTCGACTTGATTTTATCAAGATTGAGTTGGTTTTCCCAGCTTTAGATCTCTGTCAGTCAAGAGTTGGTTTTAACCAAAGGCATTGTCATTGTTAAGCTTCTGCCTTGTGAATGTATGACCTGAGGAGAAATTCTATTGTTTTATGTACCTGCTGATGTTGTTGTTGAAAATAAACTTGGGATGGCTTTTTCAAAAAAAAAAAAAAGAGTTGGTTTTAATGCTATGCATAGATTTAATTGTTGTCTTCTGTCAGTTTTAAAATAGATGTTGCTATATAAAAATGTAAAGAAGTTGCAGCTTTTAAGAGCACACTTCAATGACTAGTAGAGATATTAGAGGGGCATTTGGTAGCCAGAAGTCAAGCCTTTCAGGGATCATTGAGGATCATTTATCACAATAAAATAGGATCAGTTTTCCTGAAGTATAAAAGAAAGTGTGGTTAAAAATGAAAAACAAAACTAAGACCTGACAAACTATCCTTGTCAAACATCCTAATTAATCCTCAGAAACTAAGCAAAGACTTTCTAAGGGACCAGAGAACTGGAAAGATTGTAACTGATGCTTCTAAAATGTGATATAAATTTCTTGGAGTTGGGAGAACAGTGAGAATAGTTTAAAAATAAATAAATAAACTGCTAATTATTGCCATGAGGTAAATATATATATAGTTATGCTTGTCATAGGCAAGACAACATAAAGACTAAACTACTAATGATTGAACAAAGTAATTATTTTTTTTTACTTATGGAATTTAAAAAATTCCAGACCATACTAAAATGTATTAGAAAAATTCCACAGGAATCTGGACATAATATCTGGACATTTGCATTAAATTGAAAAAGATCCATCCAAAAAATGGTTTTGGGATTTTTTACTTCTTTTAGGTCTGGAAGTCTTGCTCCTATTGAGGGCACAATGAGCTCTGATAAATACACTGAGATGCTGAGAAACAAAATTATTCTAGAATTATGGAAATGTCCAAGTGGAAATTAGATATTGTAACACTACCTTAAAGGTTAAGCAATGGGTGTAAGAAATGGAGATAAATTTGCTTTGGTGACCTTGGAACTTGCTTAATTGAAACCCTACTGAAAACCTTTGTGTTATAATCAAGGCTAGACATAGAAATATGGGCTGCTCATCAAGAGTATGCATGATGTCTATTCAAATAAAAGTGTACTTTACTGATGAAGAATTAGAGTGCCTTGTGAACTCAAGACCAAATCTTGTAAATAAGCTATCATTCTATATCCCTATATATATTCAGCCAAACTCAGAAAAAGCTGTCTACACCTGTCTTTCCATTTTCTCATTTCTTACTTAATCCTCGATGCTTTATAATTATGCTTGCAACATTACTCTAGTGAATCTGCTCTCGCCAAATTACCCCTCTGATTAGATTATCGCATCTGCCTCCTGTTTGCTCCCTCCCTTGTCTCTCCTTCTTTCAGTCCATCCTCTATACTATGCTAAAGTGATCCATCTTGTGTGTGGATCTGACCACACTGCTCTCAACTCAATAAACTATTGTGGCTCTCTATGTTTAACTTCCAAAACTCCTCACTGTCTTGCCCCAACTTATCTTTTTTTTTTTGGTATAATAAACTGATAAACGTGCAGTAAAACATTATAAACACTAAATACAATAATAATAAATGATATTGTACAGTATTATACAGTATCACGTCCCCTTTTCCACTCTGCAGTCTAAATAAAATGACCTTTTCACAGTTCCTTCTCTAATATATTCTATCTTCCAATTTTGCACTGGCTGTCCCGCATTGCTGGAATATACTGTGTCCCTACTTCAGCCTTGGCATCCCTCTCTTTGTTCAAGGCTCAATTTAAATACCATTTTTTACAGGTAGCCTCTTCTGATCATTTCAATTGTAAGTGTCTTCACCCAATTACTTTGTATTTATTCTGTATATATTCGTATATGTTGTCTCCTCCTGGTAGAACATAAATTCCTTTAGAATCGAGATGATTCCATTAATTTTGTCAGTATTCTCAGCCCCTAGTACAGCTCCTGGCAGAGAGTAGACACTTAACAAATGCTGATTAATTGACTGACTTGGCAAAAGGAGATATTGCACATCAAAAGCTATTGGAAGATATAAACTTTGTAGTATTTGTTGTTGAAATCAATAAATTTAATGATTTTACCCAGTTCCAAGTAATTTAGACACTACTTTAGTTAGCACTCATTAAATCTTGAATGGTTAGATGGTTATGTGGAGGAATTATCTTTACATTGAGGCTTAGCCCTCACATTGTTAAGTGGAGAAAATATTGTTGCCAGGGAAAAGATTTTTTTTCCTTCGTTCTTATTTCATGGAAAAATAAAATAAAAAAGTTGGGGGGGGGCAATCTTAACTTGGTAATATCAGAACTCCTATTGGCATAGTAACCTTGCTTGGGGAAAATTGTTTGCTGATATTTTCAGAGGCCACCATGAAAAGTAGTATATTACCCTGGGGCCATTATCCTTTTATTTTGTTTTATTTTGTGGTGAGCTAAAGAAAAAAAAAACAATCCACCATAATTGCTTTTCCCAGAAAGGTTGGGGAATTTCATCCAGCACTGTATCTAAAAAAAATTTGCTTCTAAAAATAAGCAACTTTATTCAAAAAAGCCTTTTAAATTATATCACATACAGTGCTTACCCATTTATCACTATAATTATTAACTGTAACAATAAATCATATAGATAACATATACATAATAAATATACATTTAATATATATGTTATGTATACATACAACATATTATATATATACATAATATTACTTTGAGGTTTATAAAATACTTTCCTTACAAAGACCCAATGAGGTCATGAAAGCATGCCCCCATTATACAGATGAGGATATGAAGCTCAGAAAGTTTAAATGACTTGGTATGTATTCCAGAGACAATAAATATCAAGTCTGAGTCTCAAATCTAGGGCTTCTAACTCCACAGACAATAGTAATTTTAATTTTAAACAGACTAATCTTTGAAATAGAGTATTTATATAAAATCGTAAAGCTTCTTCCAACGTCCATCCAGTTTTTAGTTATGAAAATGCCTTGATGACTATCAGTCAATACATTTCCACTGCATACCAAGCCTTATAAGTGGCTACCAAAATGTGTTAAAAGAATTGGATCAGATGGCCTCTGAGATTCTGGCTAACTGAAATTCTATCTCTTAGATCAATCTAATGCTCTTTCTTATTCAATTAATTTGTATTCATTGTTTCTTGTATTCATGTACATTTCAAATTATAGGATTTGAGGGAATATTTTCTACTTCGTGATGCCTGCTTCAATCCGTACTGTTTACTCCAGGTCATTGCCTGATTGCCCTGCTGTGAAATTGCTAGTTGTCCTCTTGTTCTTCCATATTGCTTAGCCCCTATCAGACCAGTGACAAAGTCCCATGACTTCCACATGCTTTACATACCTCATCCTCATCCCCCTTCTTTCTATCCACATAGTTGCACCTTCAACACTTCTCATCCAGAATTCTATAATAGTCTCCAAACTTGTCTTCCTGCCCCTCACCTCTCACTTTTCCAATCCATCCTCTACCCAGATGTCATATTAATACCCTTAAGACGTAGCTCTGACCACAAGACTCCCCTTCTCCAAAACTCAGCCAGATATATGGCATCAAGTTGCCAAGATGAGGACTAATTAGTTCCATCCTGTTGCAAAACTGTAGTGACAGAGGCTGTGTCTCCAATAAGTGGATCTCAGAAGTTAAGAAAACAACCTGGAGGCAGAAGGCTCAGTGCCATCCCTGTGATGGGCAACACAACAGATTTCCACTGAACTTCATTACCAGGGAGCCGTTAGTTGACCTTCAGGGCATAGCACCAACTGGAAACTCTGACCTGCTTTTTTGGCTGCATTCTACTGAGCAGGAAGAAACAATTTTCTTTCTTTCTAGTGGTGGTAGGGGATGCCTAAAGACTTGGCAAGGGGCATGCTTAATTGTTATAAGGAAGAGTTCCATAAGCTCTACCATGACCCAGCTGTACCAGATCCTGAACTATATTACAAAGTGGTAATCATCAAAACAATCTAGTACTGACTAAGAAAAATAATGGTAGATCAGTGGAAAAAATTAGGTACATAACACACAGTAGTAAATAACCATAGTAACCACTAACCATAGTGTTTAATAAACCTAAAGATCCAAGATTTGGGGGTAAGAACTCACTATTTGACAAAAGCTGCTGGGAAAATGGGAAAATAGTATGGTAAAAACTAGATACAGACTAATATCTCACACCCTATACAAGATAAGGACCAAAATAAGTACATGATTTAGACATAAAGGGTGATACCATGAGCAAATTAGGGGAGCAAGAAGTAGTTGACTTATGAGATCTATGGATAAAGGAAGAATTTATGACCAAACAAAAGATAGAGGACATTACATGATATAAAATGAAAAATTTTGAATATATTAAAAAGGTTTTGCAAAAACAAAATCAATACAATCAAGATCAGAAGAAAAGCAGAAAGCAGGGGAAAAAATTAGACCTAGGATCTCTGATAAAGGCCTCATTTCTCAAATATACAGAGAACAAAGTCAAATCTATAAAGATAGCGGACATTCCCCAACTGATAAGTGGTCAAAGGGCAGTTTTCAGATGAAGAAATTAAGCTATATGAAGTTAAATGAAAAAATGTTCTAAATCACTATTGATTAAAGAAATGCAAATTAAAACAATAGTGAGGTGCTACCTATCAGATTGGCTAATATGACAGAAAAGGAAAATGATAAATTTTGCAGGAGATGTGGGAAAATGAGACACTAACACACTGTTTGTAGAGCTGTGAACTGACCCAACCATTCTGGAGAACAATTGGGAACTATGCCTAAAGGGCTCTATGACTGTGCATATCCTTGATCCAGTAACACCATTTGTAGGTCTGTATCCCAGAGATTTTTAACAAAATGAAAATGACCTATTTGTACAAAAAAGCTTATATGAGCTCTTTATGTGGTAGCAAAGATTTGAAATTGGTGGGATATCTATCAATAGGGGAATGGATGAATAAGCTATGGTAAATGATTGTAATGCAATACAGAATACTATTATGAAACAAGAAATGAGGAGCTGAATGATTTCAGAAAAGCCTAGAATGACTTCATGAAGTGATGTAAACTGAAGTGAGCAGAACCAGGAGAATAATGTACACAGTAACAGTAATATTGTACAATGATCAACTGTGAATCACAGCTTTTATTAGCAATTAAATGATCTGAGATCATTCTGAAGGACTTTGATGAAAAATGCTATCCCCAACAGAGAAAGAATTAATGTAGTCTGAATGTAGATTGAGGCAAACTCTTTTCACTTTGTTTTCTTTATATTTTTCTTTTGTTTTGTTATGTCTTCTTCCATATCATAACCAATATGGAAATATGTTTTTCATGATATCACAGGAATAACCTATATTAAATTGCTTATCATTTCAGGGAAGAATAAGGGGAGGAAGAAAGGAAGAGAATTTGGAGTTCAAAAATTTTAGAAAACTAATATTAAAAAGTATTTTTACCAATTGGAAAATGGCTAAACAAGCTGTGGCATATGGTTGTGATGGAATACTCTTGTAACCTAAAAAATGACAAGCAAGTTAATTTTGGAAAAAACATGGAAAAACCTATATAAAATTATGAAGTAAACGACTGAATGAAACAACCTACTTAGTAGATGCTAAATATCTTTAGGCATTCAAAACTACAATAAAGGCCCTCATGTTGGCTTTATTCACTTTTATTTTTCAAGCAATATTCATAGGAGTATAATAGGGATTTGAGAACTGACTGGCATATTTGAATTTTTAGTTCAGTGGAACAAGTCTTCCTTCTCAGTTCTGAGAGTTATTTCAGACTATAGTAATCTTGGACCCAGAAACTAGACTTGAATCACACCCAGGAGTTCTTAAAGAGACACATGAAGTCTGTAAGAGACAGATTTGAGAGTAAGGAACAGGGTCTGCAAGAGCCGAGCAAAATCAACCTGCGTCCCCTGCCCCATCTGGGTCTTAAAGGACCATACCAGAAAGAATGCATGGTTCAAAGGTAACAACCAAAAGGAATGAGTTGATGAGTAAAAGGCACATTGAAAGGAGGGCTGAGCTCTAGAAGAGAAGAAAGAGATTGAGACAGGATATCAAATTCTGTAAACATCCCAGAACAGAAGATGTAGACAGACACTATTGGCTGTACTCTTTTCTTCAAAGACTGAGGGAAATTCCCTCCAAAAGGTCTGCTCTTTCCTAATAACTATTCTTCATGTATGTTTGTACCAGGCAATATAATAGACTCTACTCGATTCTTTTCCATAAATATTACTTTCTGAAACATATCTTGATTTTGCCTAAAATATCAAGAAGCCAGGGATTAATTAGGAAAATATAAAACTTTAAATTAGGAAAGAAAGCCAAATTGCTCATATTAGGAATTTTCTACATGGGGGCACTGAGCTAAGTGACTGAATGACTAGGTTTTGCTGAAATAAACTACAGTGAAAGGGACAAGAGGCTAGTTATTAAAACTCTAGCTTCCAATCAAAGGAAAGGCAGAGCAGGGTAGAAATGGAAAAGATCGAGGTGAGTTTTAGTTCTACCCTTTCCAGAAGGGAAGAGGGAATATGAAGGATCAAGTATCTTTCCTGGTACCAGCCACCTGCATATGCCACAAAAATATCGATTTTGAGCTGGAAAGAAACCTAGTGGCCATCTAGCCCAATTTCTTCATCTTCAAAAATGAAGAAAGAAAGGGCCAAAGATATGAAGTGGTTTAAGGTCACAAAGGTAGTAAGGGGCAAGGCCAGGATTCAAACCCAGATTCTTTAACTCCAAATGTGGCATCTTTTACTCTATGCAGTGTTTCTTTCCCCTATTTTAATAAACTCCACTATTACATTTTTCATTCCATAGTGTATTACAGTCCTTAGAAGTATCAGATAATTTTAGGGTTGTGACTTTAAATCTAGATTTAAATGGTCACCAAATAAAATACCCAAGTCAGTCTGGAACTTTATGGTAATTTAATTAATATAGAGGGAAAGAATTTAAGGAGGAGGGAAGAGGATATAGGATTTCTCCTACCTGGCCTATGCCAGGGGGGAGTTTTAAACTCCCTGCCTCTAGATCTCTGAAGAAGATTAGAGGCTTCTGAGAGGAAAAAGTTGGAAAGTAAAGGAGGAAAATTCAGCCAGAAACTCACCATCGAACTGGACAATAGCTTGTAGCCACACTAAGATACTGAAAGGCTCAGCACGTAGCTCTCAGCTAACTCTCCACTGCCAATCAGGGAAAGAGAGAGAGAGACCTTGAGGAATGAAAAATCTCAAATATATAGACCTTTCATCCTTGTGTCTCCTCCTCTAAATTTTCACATCTACCAATCACATTAAAGGCTTTTTCTCCAGGACTGCCCATACTTTTAGTTCTCACCTTCTTTGATTTGATTATATCTTTAGAGTTACTTAACACTTCTTTGTTAAATTCACCTTTTGTGAGTTACTTGACCTTTTTGTGATTAATTTAACCTTTATAATTACTTACCATCTTTTTGTATTAGATCTAAAAATAGACTTAGCTTAAAGTTCTAGCTTCACTATAAGGTGAGAACTAAGTACCTTCATTGTTCAATCAGGAGATTGCAACTTTATCTTCCCCTAAAGTATGGTCTAAGTAGGGTGGAGTAATTTAGAGTTCCCAAGACATTCCTGATTTTGTTAAACTAAGTATCTTCATTGTTACAAACAAGAAATAGCTAAATCCAATCTTCACAGAAGAGGCAAGAGGTCTCTGAGATATGCAGCAGCAATAAATGGTAGCACATTCCCCTGCAATAAGAAAAGAGACAAGTATAAATTACAAAGAGCAAAAAGAAGGAGTAGGAGGGGAAAAAAGGGCACATCACCCTAGAGTCACTTACCACAGGGAAAACAACTCTATGTACTTAAATATCCTTTGAAAGAATCACTGTATGTATAACATAATATAATGGATACTAATAATGATGATCCTGAGTCATCAAGAAAAGGCTTTCTAAAATTACATTCAGCATACTCTATTAAAGATACAAAAATGATCATAGCAGTAATAAAAAAAATAACTAATGTTTACATAGTGCTCACTATATGTAGGCTTTGTGCTGGGTAAGCACTTTATACTTATTATCTTATTTGTGTTGTATTCGTCACAAACAATCCCTGAGGTAGGTGCTATTGTTTGTTTTCATTTTTAAAATTAATTAATTAATGTAGAATATTTTTCCATGGTTACATGATTCATGTTCTTTCCCTTTCCTCCTCCCTCCCCCCCTCCTGGAGAGTAGGTGCTATTATTATCTTCATTTTACAGGTAAGGAAAAATAGGACTTAAGTGACTTGTCCAGGGCCACACAGCTAGTATGTATCTGAGGCTGGATTTCAACTCAGGTCTTCCTGATTCCAAGCCCTTCCTGATTCACTGTGTCAGTTGGCTATTCCAAGTATGTAACACATTTGAGGATTTTTTAAAAATCAGAAATAATTGCATTAAAAGAAGTGGTACACTAAAGTGATCCAAATCTCAATTTGAATAGTTTAAGTTATCTGAAAATTTACTTATTTGTAATACCTTAGTCTCTTTTCCTTTTCTCTACTAAATGATGCTAGATAAATTATTTTTTTAAAGCAAGTATATAATCCTCTTGTTTTAGTCCTACCCTCCTAAAGCCTATATTAGATTGAGAATACAAGAAATCACTTCTTGGACAAGAAAGACAGGTTTTCTTTGTTACAAGGGTGTTCTCACTGGATATCTATGGGATTGGGAAACAGAGTAATGTTTATATTCAGAGATGACTGTGGCATTTTAAAAAAGCCATCCATAGAATGTTCATCTTAAAAAGAAGAAAGGAAAAAGAAAAAACACATTTCATAGTGAGGGATGGAGATGAGAGGAAGAGATGAAGTCTGTCCTGATCTCTGTAGCCTCCCTTCTGTCTACAAGCATTCCATGAGACACTTGAAGCAGAAACATTGGGATTATGGGGCAGTGAGATGGTGCAGTGGATAGAGCACTGGAGCCTAGAATCTAAAAGACTTGAGTTCAACTCTAGCTTCAGATACCTACTGGCCATGTGATCCCAAGCAAGTTACTTAGCCTCTGCCTCAGCTTCCTCATCTAGAAAATGAGGATAATAAAAGTACCCATCTCCTAGATTAGTTGTGAGGATCAAGTGAGCTAATAACATAGAGTGTTTAGCACAGTGCCTGGCACATGGTAAGCACTATAGAAATGTTAGCAATAATTATTGATAGCTTGAAAGGACCTTAGAGGTCATCTAGCCTAATACTCTCATTTTCTAAATAAGGAAACTGGGACCCGTTGAGGTGAATGACTTGTCCAAAGTCACATAGGTGAGTGACAGAACTAGAATCCAAATCTAATGGGATGATTTTTCCAGAGGGCAAAACAAAATTTAAACACCACCACAAAATCAATAAGCAACAAAGAAGTAAAAATGTTTGAGGAGCATCCAAGTCATCCAATGCCTTGGCTGTAGGTGGAGTAATTCACAAACCTTTGGTGGCATGAGATGCAAGTCCTGTGGTACCAAACATTTTTTCAAGTATATATTTAGCCCACTGTATGAGCAATATCATTTGATTCCTTCCAAGTGGAACTTTGTAAAGGACTTGATTACTTCATAACTCTATCAAGTGCACTGCCATGCAGTGTATGAGACCCTTACCCTTTATTGCACTTTCAAACAAGAAGCATCTGAAAACTGCCACCTTAGAAACCCTATCTAGAGACCTGAAATAATGAGAAAGTATCTATTTCATTTGACAAGATCTTAGTGGAATCATGAAAAGCAGCATGGAATGGATAGAGAGCTGGCGTCAGAATCAAGGAATTAACAAATGTATCAATTAAAGCACTAGCATTTATCAAGTGCTTAACACATTCCAGTTACTATGCTAACTTCTAGGAAGATAAATAAAAAATGAGACATCTCTGCCCTCAATGAGCTTCCATTCTTTTTTTTAAATTTAATTTTGTTTTTTATTTTAATAACAAATGTCCCCATAAGTTTTTCAAAGTTATATGATCCAATTTTTTTCTCCCCTTTCTTCTCTCCCCTCCCTTCTGGAGCTGGCAAACAATTCAACCTGGGTTATACATGTATTATTATGAAAAACATATTTCCATATTATTCAATTTTGCAAGTGAATAATTTTATAAAACCAAAACCCCCAAACACATACCCAAATAAATGAGTGATAAAGCATATGCTTTTGTCTGAATTCCTACTCTAATAGTTCTTTCTCTGGAAGTAGATAACATTCTTTTTCATAAGTCCCTCAGAATCGTTTTGGATCATTGCATTTCTGTTAGTACTTAAGTCTATTACATTTGATTGTTCCAAAATATTGCTATTACTTATAATAATGTTTTTCTGGTTCTGTTAATTTCACTTTGCATCAGTTCATGTATGTCTTCCCAGCTCTTTCTGAAATCATTCCTGTTCATCATTCCTTATAGCACGATCATATACCACAATTTGTTCAGCCATTCCCCTATTGAGGGATATCCCTTTAGTTTCCAATTCTTTGCCACCAAAACAAAAGAGCAGCTATAAATATTTTTGTACAAACAAGTCCTTTCCCATCTTTTAAAATCTCCTTGGAATACAGATCTAGTACTGGTATTACTGGATCAAAGGATATCCATTCTTTTATAGACCTTTGGGCATAATTCCAAATTTCCCTCCAGAATGGTTGGATCAGTTCACAATTCCACTAGCAATGCACTAGGGTCTCAGTTTTGCATATACCCTCCAATATTTGTCATTTTCCTTTACTGTCATATTGGCCAATCTGATGGGTGTAAGGTGGCACCTCAGAATTGTTTTAACTTGTGTATCTCTAATAAAGAATGATTTAGAATATTTTTTCATATGATTATTGATAGCTTTAATTTCTTCATCTGAAAACAACCTATTTATATCCTTTGACCATTTATCAATTGGGGAATGAATTGGATTCTTATAAATTTGACTTAATTCTTTATACATTTGAGAAATGATACCTTTATCAGATTATTTTTATCAGATTATTTTTTCCCCAGTTTTTTGTTTCTCTTCTAACCTTGGTTGTATTGATTTTGTTTGTATAAAACATTTTAATTTTATATAATCAAAATTATTTACTTATAAAGTGTAATGTTATTTATCTCTTGTTTGGTCATAAATTCTTCCATTCTCTATAGATCTGACAGGTAAATTATTCTGTGTTCCCCTAATTTACTTTTAAATCATATGCCCATTTTGACCTTACCTTGGTATATGGTGTGAGATACTGATCTAACCCTAATTTTTGTCATACTGTTTTCCAGCAGTTTTTGTCGATTAGTTATTATCCCCAAATCTGGGATCTTTGGGTTTATCAAACACTAGATTTTTGAGGTCATTTTCTCCTATTCCATTCTATCAATCTACCTTTCTACTTCTTAGCCAGTACCAGCTTGTTTTGATGATTACTGAAGAAGCTTCCATACCAATAGAGGGAATCAATACATTAATAATTATAGCCAGGAAAGTGTTGCTGTTGTTTATTCTGCATTATTAAAGAGGATCAATAATGTCATGGGGTGATATCTTTGTGTGTGAATTGAAATTAAGTGAGGCAGAGATACACAAAGTCTGTTGGTTTCACTCTCTCTTCCAGTCATCAAAGTTCAGTGGCAAAACAAAAGTCAAGAGGACTAGTGAGGTCTGGGATACAGTGGATGACCTTGGCTTCTTTGAAGTCTAACAAGCTCTAAGCACTCCACAGAGACTGCTTCAGCTGCCTTCATGGCCATTGGAACAAATTGTTCTTATCCATCCATTCCACTGGAAGAAATCTTCATATGCTTGGAGTAGACATTCCCTTAACTCATCAACAGGTTTTAGAACTGTTGGTTACCCTCAACCTGGTTAGCCTGTGTAATGTTGTGGAAGAGAGAAAATGGAAAAGTCTGCAACAGAGATGCAATAGCTGAGACTACTGAGCTGTCACTCAAGGAGAACAGTCTAATTGGAATGGTGACCAGGAAAGACTTGAGAAGGATTTGACAAACTGAAAATCTGGACCTTTTTGCTTTAGAGACAGAAAGGAAGAAGGGTCTCTTGGCTTGGGGACAGAAAGAAAGAAGGACAAAAGTTCAGCTCTCTCTGATTTCTCTGCTGTGCTATAGTGACTGAATTTCCAGACCTGTTAACCAATTTTCCCAATCTGAACTATATTCCACCATCCTCCAACCTAGGAATTATTCTAGTGTTAGGAAAACCCCAAACACCTCTTTACCTCCATTTCCTTAGCTTTCCCTTCTTCCACAATCAACCCGTTACTTAGTCTTAGAAAGGAGAAAGAGTATTTTATTTGAGACATCATAAAACTCACCCTGAGTTGATTGAGAGAGATCAATAGAAGAATCAACTGGAAGGGCAGGGAAGAAGGGAGGAGGGACAAGGAGGGAGGAAAACCAGGGAGAGTAAAGGGAGGAAAAAGGGAGGAAGAGAGGAGATTGGCAGATCTGATCTTTAGTTATCATTTATCATTCAAATAATCCCTTATTACACCTGTCTATTGAGATGATTTGACCAGAGTGTGGCCACTACACATACTATAGCTTTTTTGAACCACAGGTATGATTGGGGAGAAAGATAGACACCAAAGGTGGACTAACAGCCCTAAAAAAGGCTCAGCAAGCTCTCAGATCAGAGTTACTGGTGCTCCTTGAACACTCCATACATCTCAGTTTGGGTAGGAAATTGAGCAAAGGAAGTGAGAATAGGACTAGAGAGTTAATGGAATGGCTAAATTGATCTGTAAGGCAATGATTCAAGACATTTCTGGGAATTGATTCAAGACCTATTTACCCAACAAACATATTGTTTGTAAGATCCAGGGTTATTTTCAGTGCCCCTAGTGCCCCTAGACCAATTTCTAAAATTATAATTATAGGACAGCTGCCAATCTGCATTGGTAGAAGGCAGCTAGGTAGCACAGTGGATAGAGTACTTGACCTGGAGTCAAGAAAAATCCTCCCTCAGACACTTACTAGCTGTATGACCCTTTGCAAATCACTTAACCCTGTTTGTGGGTTAGAAGATAAATCTGAACTTGTTCATCTGCAAAAAAAAAAATGAACTGGAGAAGTAAATGGCAAACCACTCCAGTACCTTTGTAAAGAAAACCTCAAATGGAGTCACAAAGTGTCAGACATGGCTGAAACAGCCAAACAACAATAAAAATGTTAGAGGGAGTTTCCTCATCCTTAAGGAGTTTCCTTTACTGATCAAATCGCAGGTCCAGATCTTAAAAAAAAAAAACACACACACAATCATAATTTCAGAGCTTGAGCAATTTTCAAGATCATCTCCCAACTCTCACCAAAAACCTAATCTTGAAGACAAAGAAATGGTGAATGAAGAATGAAGAAATTCACCACAGTGGTGAAATAGCATGCTAATGGTGGTCACCAAATTCATCTAATTAAGGGGTAGCTTCACCACATGTCCTCTGACTTTGGATCCAGCTTTCATTCTACTGTAACATGAAGTCCAACCCTGAGAAGCATAAACAAGGAACTAAATAGTCTGTAATACTGCTGAATGAGAATGTCCTATGCTAATTAGGACTCTCAGGTTAAAAGTGAGATATGAGCAGAGGAGAACCTCCTCATTTCTATTATTCTACCAGTTTGGTAGTTTTTGTAAAGTGTTGAGAAGCAAAAATATTCACTGGATAATAGATTTAGAAATAAAGAAAGCTTAGAGATCATATAGTCCAACGCCCTTACTTTACATGTAGCAGGCATGGATTTCCACTAATGAGTCATTTATCAATGGGATTACATATCGATAAGAAATATTCCTTGGGCCATTAAATGACTTGACCAAGGTCATACACAAAGTAAATGGTAGAACTGGGAATTAAGCCCATGTAAGTCACTCTGAGGCTCAATCTCCTCTCTAAAATGAGAAATCACACCTCTAATACTTGCCTCATGAAGCTTGTTACTGTGAGGATCAAATGTATATACAGGATGTCGCAAAAGTTGTAATGGCATTTTAGGTTATTAAAGCTAAAGATAACACTAAAAAGGAAAAACAAAAATTGATTCCAGCAACTTTTCACTTCACCAGAATGTCTCCTATAGATCATAGGGGATTGGGACCATTCTTCTTATACAGAACCTACATTCCCTCATGGAGAAAGTCAAGATAATTACATCAATTATGCCATGAATTCCCCCAAACATCCCTGCAAACCAGTTAATTTTTTTGCCAGCAGACATACAATATGAAGTATATATTCCATATTTAGTGTCAAATGGCCAAAGATTTGGCTTGAGTGATTCAATAGCAGAGCCAGGAAAAGAAATGAGATCTCTTTGACTCCATCCATTTTTCTGTTCATGGCATAGTTGGGGTTTTTTTTTTTATTTCAGACCCTTCTTCCCTAGCCCATTTGAACTAAGAGGTGGAATTAGATAGCAGAGGAACAGGGCATGGCAGAGAACAAGTGGAGTGGTGGGATTCTTGAACAATTTTTTTTCTTGGAACAGTTGAGACAAAAGGCAGATCTGAGAGTTGTCCCAGAATATGATTTTCTCAAGGCTAAAATAGACAAAGAGAAGGAGATGCACAGATGTGCTGTCAAGAAGGGAATGGGGAGGGGGGAAGAATTTTGATCAGAGAGAGCTATCACATCAGGTAGGAGAAAGGTTTGAAATTCCAGCCTTTTTGTGGAACTGGCAGAAGTTCACATGTCAGCGCATTCACCCTTTCCCCCATATGGCAGAAGACATTTTATGCTATTTTCCATTGTCTTGATTAACCTGATAAATAATATGTGTGCTCTGCTTGGCCAGAGACATGTAATACTGGTATCAAAATAGATGTCTACATTAGCTCATGACAAGAACCAGATTTTAACAGCTGAAAGAGCAAATCTGGCCTGGTCTAAGCCTTGTGATTGAGTGGGGGCAATGAAGGTGGTGAAGGACCTTGAGAACATGCCATATGAGGTCTGGTAGAAGAAATTTGGCATGGTTAGCTAGCCTGGAGAAGAAAAGATAGTAGGGGACATGACAGCTGATTTAAAGTATTTGAAGGACTGTAACATGAACGAGGAATTAAAATTACCCTGTTTGGCTGGAGAGGATACAACTAGGAGCAAAGTTGCAAAGTTACTAAAAGTTGCAAAGGGATAAATTCACATTTAGAGCTATCCAAAAATGGAATTTTCTGGCAGATAATGATTTTGCCTTCATGAGAGGATTTCAAGTAAAAACTAGCCAAATAGTAGATGTTTAATAAAAGCTTCTTAACTATAAATGAATGATAATCTGTAGGGGGATATTATGGAGAGGATTCTTATTCAGGTAATAGTTGGAGTAAGTATCTTCCTGTACCTTCCAATCCTGAGATTCTGTGAGAAGAGAGGGAGTTTTTGAGAGCGGAAAGCAATTTAGAAAATGTTTTTTTTTTTCTTAAATGGATTTGAAATTACCTCTGGACAAATTATTAGCACCAATGTCAACAAACTCATTGAATCTTTACTGCCTATTTAACTTCCTTCTCAGGTACCAGAAATTGTTCTCAGGCACTCAGCAATAGTACTCTTGTTGTGGGACAAACATGGTTACAACAAATAATTTCCCAGTGAAATTTCTGCAGAACAAAATGTTAGCCAAGTCTCAGAGGATGTGCTACTTGCTTCATGCTACAAAAGTTTAAAAAATTTCCAGAGGATTTCCTCACACCCTTGAAATTTATAGCAATGGGAATTTTACCATTTGAATTGTTTTCTGAACACAGAGAAAATTCCTAGAATGTCTCTGAAAAATGTCTCTTGCGGAGTAAAAATGATAGCGGTAGATAAAGCATTCATTTAAGTTTTTGCTGTTTACTCTCTGAGATACAAATACAAGAAAACCACGGCCACTAATGCACTATTGATAGAGTTATGAACTGATCCATCCATTCTGGAAAGCAATTTGGAAATATACTCCTCCTCCTCCTCTTCCTTCTTCTTCTTCTTCTTCTTCTTCTTCTTCTTCTTCTTCTTCTTCTTCTTCTTCTTCTTCTTCTTCTTCTTCTTCTTCTTCTTCTTCTTCTTCTTCTTCTTCTTCTTCTTCTTCTTCTTCTTCTTCTTCTTCTTCTTCTTCTTCTTCTTCTTCTTCTTCTTCTTCTTCTTCTTCTTCTTCTTCTTCTTCTTCTTCTTCTTCTTCTTCTCCTTCTTCTCCTTCTCCTTCTTCTCCTTCTCCTTCTCCTCCTTCTCCTTCTCCTTCTCCTTCTCCTTCTCCTTCTCCTTCTCCTTCTCCTTCTCCTTCTCCTTCTCCTTCTCCTTCTCCTTCTCCTTCTCCTTCTCCTTCTCCTTCTCCTCCTCCTCCTCCTCCTCCTCCTTCTCCTCCCCCTCCTCTTCCGCCTCCTCCTCCTTTTTTCTGCTTCTTCTCTCTCTTTTTTCTTTGCTTGTCTCTCATCTTTTATTCTCTCTTATTGTCTCTCATTCTCTTTCTATTTCTCTACATCTCTGCATTCTCCTAGGATGCTTTTTTCAAGTTGATAGGAAGAAGAGGACATACTTTTGATGGAAACCTAGTGTGCAGTCACTTCTCAGGAAGAATCTGAAGCTAAACTATGCTTTTTGGCTCTTTTAAACCCAGGAAAAACTTAAATTCTTTAGAGGCAGAGTACTATGTGATTATGAAATACACAAATACGCCAGGTCTAACAAATCCTAGTCATTCCAGTTTACCTGAATTTTCCTTGAGGTGATTGACATACCTAAAGTAAGGACCAAGAAAGTAAGAGTAGCATGGTAGGACAGGTGTTTTTTTCCCAAAAGTTGTTGAACCCTGTAGCTGAAGAACAAAGGAAGAAGCTACTGTCTCTATTACTCCAAATCCCCCCTGATAGCAGTTTCATGTAATTCCTGCTTTTTTGTAATGTATCTAGTAGAGGAATGAGAGGTATTTATATGAACAAAATCAATCAATGAACAGTTATAAATGGATGGACTTGGACCTATGATTTAATTGGTATGAGCAATATCTGGAGAAGGAAATTTCCACTCTATTTAGCTCAGGCCTTTCTCTGCACTTTAGAGTCCTAGTGAGTTACTTAAAGCACTCAGAGGAAGTGATTTGCCTAAGTTCACACAGCCAGGGATATTTCAGAGGCAGAACTTAACACCAGATCTTTCCAGCTTGGAGGCCCATTCTATCATCCATGGCTATGTCAAGCACCATGATAGGTGCCTAAGATACAAAGACAAGAATGAAGCAATTACTGGTCATATGGAATTCACATAGTTATATTGACTGTCTAGGAGGTAAGTATATTCCAAGAGACTTCATTATTGATAGATAGATAGATAGATAGATAGATAGATAGATAGATAGATAGATGATGGAGAGATGGATGGAATGATCAATATATAGATATAGACAGACAGACAGAGAGGTAGACATATAAAGATACATATACACAGAATATAAACATATATGTATATATAGTATTTAACACATAGATTTAGACATATATATGTCCAACAAATAACTCTATGTATATACATACATATATATCCTTACATATATATTATAGATACATTTATTTTCTTTCAAGTCATTTCTATGTACAAGTGAGAAAAGGAGAGGGAAACATTTGTTGTTAAATAAAATGGGACACCCTTAGGAATACTACATGTATACATATAAAGAAAATATGAGGTAATTTGGGTAAGGGAAAGATAGGAAATAGAAGCTGATGGGATAATGGAATACCAAAAGCAGGAAGAGGTACCCTTGAGTTAAAACTTGAAGGAAATTCAGAATTCAAAGAGGCTGAAGATAGGGAGAGAGTGCATTCTAAAGAACAGCAACAAAGCCAGTTTAACTAGACCAAAGAGAATAATCTATTATAAGGCCCAAAAGGTCGATTGAAACCAAGTTGTCACAGGCTTCAAATAGCAAATAATAGAGCTTGTACTTGATTCTGGCAGTAATAAAGAGAAAGGGGAGCTTATTGAACTGAGATGTTATTGAGCAGAGATGCTGAAAGTTTCTTTCTACCAGTTTGAAAGTAATCACAGTTATACTGATTTTCTATGAGGCAAGCAGTTTCCAAGGGAATCTGTTATTTGCATCTCAGACACCTTTACTCTTCTCTTTTTCAGTCATTCATCTGGAAAGCTGAGGGACAGATTGGGAAACATTTGTGACTTAATGATAAAATGGGATACCCTTGGGCATCGTAACAGATAAAGTATCATCCCTAAGAATAGAACAGTCTTTTGGAGGAGATTGACACTGACCCTGAATTACACGTAATATTCTTTAGAATTTTCCTCCAACCTATCTTTTCTTTTTTTTCAGGTTAAATTTATTTGTTTGTTACATTAAATTCCCAATGTATCTCCCTCCCTTTCTTTCCTCCTTCCACTAGCAAAGGCATCTTTGATTTTATGTGTGTGTGTGCGTGTGTATTTACACACAACTATGACATGTTTGTTTCTATTTATCAGTCCTTTTTCTCAGGGTGGACATTCACAGTTGTTCTTCAAACAATATTTCTAATGCTGTATATAGTGTTCTCTTGATTCTGATCATTTCACTCTTGATCATTTCATTTAGGCCTTTCTGTGTTTTTTGTTAATTAACCAGCTAGTCATTTCTTATTGTGTAGTAGTATTCCATCACAATCATATGCCACAGCTTATTTAGTCATTCCCCAATTGATGAGCATTCCCTCAATTTCCAGTCCTTTGACACTACACAGAGAGCAGCTAGCTTTTCAACCTCATTGCACATTACTCTACTTCAACCATATTGGCCTACTTCCTGGTCTTCATACATAGCACCACATCCCCTCCATGCTTTTGCACAAGACATGCCCTGTGCCTGGAATTTATTCTCTTTATTCCCTGGTTTAGATATTGAGGCATTGCCCCTCCTGTGCCCCATCCCCCAGCTAATTCTTTGCCAAAACTAACACTAACAAAAGCGAACACTCGCTAACTCTTCGCCAAAGTTCTTTTTGCTACCTGCTTAGAATATAAGTTCCTCAATGACAGGAACTGTTTATTTTTGTCTTTGTGTCCCTCACACCTACCATAGTTCCTGGCTCATAGTAGGGAATTAATAAAAGCTTATTGATTGATAGGCATTTCCATTTTCTTGGCTGAAACCAGCAGCCTTCTCATAGGGGAGGAAACTGGAAAGAGAAACTAACGTTCAGTGGCTAGTTCCCTCTAAGCCCAGTTCTGACACCATGACAAAATTTCCTGGTAAAAATAAAGTACTTAATCAAAGGCAATTGGTTCAGATAATGAGACACTGACCCTCCTTTGCACCCTTCCCCAGCTCGTGTACACTGGCTTTGCCAAAGTTGTCTTTGCCACCCAGTAGCCTATCCATTTTTGAGGATTCAATTAATGTCCTTCCTGGTGTCTGCTACTCGAGATAACTAACGAAAACTCAGGCAAATCCCAACTGAGCTTTTAAGTTGTAATATTGGCAGGAACTGGAGTTTCTAACAATATCTTCTCTCTCCCATAGCCTTCACTCATTTCTCCCAACCTAAAATCATGAGTCTTGTAAATGTTTACTATATACAGACCATGCAAATATTTACAATGAACATTTACTCTAAATCCAGAAAAGCTCCTCAATCCATAAAATTTTCCCAGCATAAACAAGCCTACAAAGTTCAAAGTATGCAGCCTGGTCCTTGCACTCTCAATGATTTCTTTTCAAAATGTAAGCTTTCTGGTTAGAACAGCCTAAAGAATCTACCCATGTTCAAGACTATGAGGTTCTAATGTGAGAAGCTTCCTTTAGATAAAATATTATAATCTCCTATGGTTCATATTAAGTCAAACAAAGACAAATGTCAAAGAGAAGCACATGACTTTAGTGGGGAACTAGAAAAGAGACTAAAAAGATGTATGGGACAGGGGTGGAAAGGAGAGAATAGGGGAAGGAAAGGGAAGAAGCAGGGGGAAGGGAGGAGAGGGGACCAGCTTGGAGAAAAATCTTTGCTATAAATCTGATTGCAAAAAAAATTTTTTTTAAACCCTTATCTTCAGTTTTAGAATCATTACTGTCTATTGGTTCCAAGGAAGAGAATGGTAAGGGCTAGGCAATGGGGGTTAAGTGACTTGCCCAGGATCACACAGCTAGAAAGTGACTGAGGCTAGATTTGAGCTCAGGACCTGCCATCTCTAGGCCTGGCTTTCAATTCACTGAGCCACCTAGCTACCTCCTGATTGAAAATCTTATGTCCAAAGTCTATAAGAGGATGATATGAGGAAAAGAAGAGAAAGAGAGAAAGAAAGAGAGAAAGAGAGAAAGAAAGAGAGAAAGAGAGAAAGAAAGAGAGAGAGAAAGAGAGAGAGAAAGAAAGAGAGAAAGAGAGAAAGAAAGAGAGAAAGAAAGAAAGAAAGAAAGAGAGAGAGAGAGAAAGAAAGAGAGAGAGAAAGACAAAATAAGGGAGGAAGGGAGATAGAAAAGGAGGGAGGGCAAAAGAGAAAAGAGCAAAAGGGATGGGGGAAGAGAAGAAAAGAGGGTCTCAAAGGGAAGAGAAAAGTGGAGAGAGGAGGTTATATCCAGGGAGGTTATTTTTTAAAAAGCAGTGCAGAAAAGGGAGAAATATTTTGAATTGTGTTACAAATGAACTTAGGTGACAGCTAGGTGGCTCAGTAGATTGAGAGCCAGACCTAGAGATGAGAGGTCCTGGGTTCAAATGTGACCTTAGACCCTTCCTAGCTGTGCGACCCTAGGCAAGTCCTCCTCCATCATCTAGCTCTTATTGCTTTTCTGCCTTGCAATCAATACACAATATCAATTTTAAGATGGAAGGTAAGAGCTTGTTGTTTTGTCTTATTTTATTTTTAGTGATCTTGAAAATACCAATATTTTGTCTATAGCAATTGGCAAAATTGACTCTGCAACTCATCTTCCCAGCAAGGAAACTACTTTATTCCATTACCAATCTTTTTTTTTTTTCCAAACTAACTCAAAGTTGTTTTATTTTTATTTTAGGGGTTCTTCCTCTTTTTTTTTTTTGAAAATTTTATTTGATTACTCAATTTAGAACATTTTTCCTTGGTTACAAGAATCATAATATTTTCCTCCCCCTCCTCCATCCCATAGCCAAGGTGCAATTCTACTGGGTTTTACATGTTTCCTTGATCAAAACCTATTTCCATGTCTTTGATGTTTGCACTAGGGTGATCATTTAGAGTCTACAACCCCAAACATATACCCATCGACCCATGTGACCAAACAGTTGTTTTACTTCAGTGTTTCTACTCCCACAGTTTTTCCTCTGAATGTGGATAGTGTTCTTTCTCATAAATCCCTCTGAATTGTTCTGGATCACTGCATTGCTACTAATGGAGAAGTCCATTACATTTAATTTTATCGCAGAGTATCCATCTCTGTGTATAATGTTCTCCTGGTTCTTCTGCTTTTACTCTGCATCAATTCCTGGAGGTTGTTCCAGTTCACAAGGAATTCCTCCAGTTCATTTTTCCTTTGAGCATAATAGTATTCCATCATCAACAGATACCACAATTTGTTCAGTCATTCTCCAATTGAAGAGCATCCCCTCATTTTTCAATTTTTTGCCACCACCAAGAGTGCAACTATGAATATTCTTGTACAAGTCATTTTCCTTATTATCTCTTTGGGGTACAAACCAAGAAGTAGTATGGCTGGATCAAAGGGCAGACAGTCTTTTAGTGTCTTTTGGGCATAGTTCCAAATTGCCCTCCAGAATGGTTGGATCAGTTCACAACTACAATGTCAGAATTTTGCCACATCCCTTCTAACATTCATTACTTTCCTTTGCTGTCCTGTTAGCCAATCTGCTAGGTGTGAGGTGATACCTCAGAGTTGTTTTGATTTGCATCTCTCTGATTATAAGAGATTTAGAACACTTCTTCATGTGCTTATTAATAGTTTTGATTTCTTTGTCTGAAAACTGCCTATTCATGTCCCTTGCCCATTTATCAGTTGGGGAATGGCTTGATTTTTTGTACAATTGATTTATCTCTTTATAAATTTGAGTAATTAGACCTTAGTCAGAGGTTTTTGTTATGAAGATTTTATCCCAATTTGTTGCTTCCCTTCTAATTTTGGTTGCAATGGTATTATTTGTATAAAACCTTTAAAATTTAATGTAATCAAAATTATTTATTTTATATTTTGTGATTTTTTCCTAACTCTTGCTTGGTCTTAAAAATCTTTCCTTTCCCAAAGATCTGACCTGTGTTCACTTAATTTCCTTATAGTTTCCTTCTTTATATTCAAGTCATTCACCCATTCTAAGTTTATCTTGGTGTAGGCTGTGAGATGTTTATCCAAACCCAATCTCTCCCATACTGTCTTCCAATTTTCCCAGCAGTTCTTTTTACCAAATAGTGGATTTTTGTCCCAAAAGCTGGGATCTTTGGGTTTATCATAGACTGTCTTGCTGAAGTCAGTTATCCCAAGTCTATTCCACTGATTCTCCCTTCTGTGTTTTAGCCACTACTATATTGTTTTGATGACCACTGCTTTATAGTGTAATTGAAGGTCTGGTACTGTTAGGCCATCTTCCTTCACATTTTTTTTCAATGTTTCCCTTGATATTCTTGATTTTTTGTTCTTCCAAATGAACTTTGTTATGGTTTATTTCTAATTCAGTGAAAAAGTTTTTGGTAGTTTGATAAGTATGGCACTAAATAAGTAAATAAGTTTGGGTAGGTTGTCATTTTTATTATATTAACTCGTCCTACCCATGAGCAATTAATGTTTTTCCAATTATTTAGATCTAGTTTTAATTGTGTGGAAAGTGTTTTGTAGTTGTGTTCTTGTGTTTGTCTTGGAAGATATATTCCTAAGTATTGTCTAGGGTGATTTTTAAATGGAATTTCTCTTTCTAATTCTTGCTGCTGAGATGTGTTGGAAATATCTAGAAATGCTTATAACTTATGTGGGTTTATTTTGCATCCTGCAACTTTGCTGAAGTTCTACTCACTTTTTAGTTGATTCTCTAGGATTCTTTAAGTAGACCATCATATCATCTGTGAAGAGTGATAGCTTGGTCTCCTAATTACCAATTCTAATACCTTCAATTTCTTTTTCTTCTCTAATTGCTACTGCTAGTGTTTCTAATACAATGTTAAATAATAGAGGTGATAATGGGCATTCTTGTTTCACTACTGATCTTATTGAGAAGGCTTCTTGCAGATGATGTTTGCTGATGGTTTTAGATATTGTGAATCTTAAAACTTCTCAGACTCTACCTTGGAACATCTGGTTAAGGCTATTCCCCATTTTAAACAATGAAGGTACTTAGTCAGGAATGTATTGGGGACTTTAAAATTACTACACCCATAATTAGGCATACTTTAGGGGAAGATAAAGTTGTAAAACTCCTTACTGAACAATGAAAAAGTCCCCAACACATACTTATAGTGAGGCCAAGCCCTTAAGCTAGATCTATTTTTAGTACCTATGAAGGTCAAATTAATCACTAAAAGGTCAGGCAACTTGCAAGGGGCAAGCTTAGCAAAGAGGTGTGAACTTACTCAGAAGATATAATCTACCCAGAGAAGGTGAGAACTAAAAACCAAGAATGGGCTGTCCTAGGAAAAGTGTCTACTGTGATTGGTAGACATGAAAATTTAGGGGAGGTGACACAAGAGAAATTTCTCTTTAAAAGGAGCTGTCTGAACCAGTTCAGGGGAGTTTTGAATTAGTTCAGCTTTGGTAGCTGAGTTGGAGCTGAGACTAGTTGGAGTAGCTGGGTCTCTGAACACTAGAGTTTTGCTTGAAAGATCTTGTGGTGAGTAATTAAAGACTGACTTAGTTTCTCTCTGAAAGAGAAAAGGCCTAGGAATGGCCTAGGCCCTAACCTTTTTCCTATTATTTCCTCTTACTCTGTCTCTCTCCCTTTCCTTAATTCCTTCATTTATATTAATTAAAATCTCCATAAAACCCAGCTGACTTGGGTATTTCATATTTGGGATTTTTTCCCATGGTGACCACTTATTTTTGATATAAAATCAAGACACTAAAAATTATCTTTACAGTTTGGGCAATTCACAGTCTTGAAACCCATATTTTCGCGGTCACAATATATACTGTTTATTATTTTTAGGAAAGTCCTTTCTATTCCTATACTTTCTAGTGTTTTCAATAGGAATGAGTATTATATTTTGTCAAAGGCTTTTTCTGTATCTACTGAGATAATCATGTGAATTTTGTGGGTTTGCTTGTTGATATGATCAATTATGTGGATGGTTTTCCTAATATTGAACCATCCTTGCATTCCTGGTATAAAACTTATATGATCATAATGATTAACCCTCGTGATCACTTACTGGAGTCTTTTTGCATGTATTCTATTTAAGATTTTTACATCTATATTCATTAAGGAGAGATTGGTCTGTAGTTTTCTTTCTTCATTTTTTACCTGCCTGGCTTTGGAATCAGTACCATATTTGTGTCATTAAAAGAATTTGATCGAACTCCTTCTCTGCTTATTCTGTCAAATAGTTTGTATAATATTAGGATTAGTTGTTCTTTGAATGTTTGATAGAATTCATTTGTGAATCCATCTGGTCCTGGGGATTTTTTCTTAGGGAGTTCTTTGATGGATTGTACAATTTCTTTTTCTGATATGGGGTTATTTAGGTGTTCTATTTCTTCTTCTGTTAATCTAGGCAATTTATATTTTTTATAAATATTCCTCTATATCACCTAGGTTGCCATATTTATTGCCATATAATTGGACACAATAGTTTTTAATGATTGCCTTAATTTCCTCTTCATTCGAGGTCAGGTCTACCTTTTCATCTTTGATACTGTTAATTTGGTTTTCTTCTTTCATTTTTTAAATTAGATTGACCAGTACTTTGTCTATTTTATTTGTTTTTTTTTTCAAAGTACCAGCTTCTAGTCTTATTTATTAATTCAATAGTTCTTTTACTTTTGATTTTATTAAATTTTCCTTTAATTTTTAGGATCTCTAATTTAATTTTCATTTGAAGATTTTTAATTTGGTCACTTTCTAGTTTTTTAATTTGTATGTCCAATTCATTGACCTCTGCCCTCCCTAATTTGTTAATATGTGAACTCAAGGATATAAATTTCCCCCTAAGTATTGCTTTTGCTGCATCCCATAGATTTTGAAAGGATGTGTCATCATTGTCATTTTCTTCAATGAAATTACTAATTGTTTCTATGATTTGTTCTTTAACTGATTTTGGAGAAACATATTATTTAATTTCCAATTAATTTTTGATTTGCCTCTCCATGTACCTTTACTAATTATTATTTTTTATTGCATTGTGGTCTGAAAAGATTGCACTCATTATTTCTGCTCTTTTGCACTTGTTTGCAATGTTTTTATGCTTTAGTAATATGTCAATCTTTGTGAATGTGCCATATACTGCTATAAAAGAAGGTGCATTCCTTTTTGTCCTTATTTATGTTTCTCCACATATCAATTAACTCTAATTTTTCTAAGATTTCATTCACTTCTCTTACCTCTTTCTCATTTATTTTTTGGTTTTATTTATTTAGATCTGATAGAGGAAGGTTCAGGTGTCCCACTAGCATAGTCTTTCTATTTTATCCTTGAGCTCCACTAGTTTCATCTTTAGAAATTTGGATGCTATGCCATTTGGTGCATACATGTTGAGTACTGATATTTCATCATTGTCTATACTGACTTTTATCAGGATGCAATTACCTTCCCTATCTCCTTTAACTAGATCTATTTTTACTTTGCTTTGTCAGATATCATGATTGCGACTCCTGCCTTCTTTTTATCAGTTGATGCCCAATAGATTTGGCTCCATCTGCTTACCTTTACCCTGTGTGTGTCTACCTTCCATATGTGTGTTTCTTGTAGACAACATATGGTAGGATTTTGGTTTCTAATCCACTCTGCTATTTGCTTTCATTTTTATGGGTGAGTTCATTCTATTCACATTTAGAGTTATGATTATCAGCTGTGTATTTCCTAACATTCTGATTTCCACTCCTAGTCCTACCCTTTCTTCTTTCACTATTTCCTTCTACACCAGTGTTTTGTTTTTCATCAGTCCCCCTAATTCCCACCCTTATTTTACTTCCCTTTCTACCCCCCTCCTTCTTATTATCCTCTTATTTTCTTTATGGTCTTTGTAAACTACCCCCATCCTCTCCCTCCCTTGTATTGTTTCTCTCCCTATCAGTCTGTTTGTTATCCTTCTGCTTCTCTATAGGGTGCAAATCAATTTTCTGCCCCAATGTATCTGATTGCTCTTCCCTATTTGAGTCAGTTTCAATGTACATAAGAATTAAGTATTTCCTGTCTCCAACCACCTTACCCTCCAGTGTATTAGTGTTCTCCCCCCACTCCAGCCATGTGCTTCTTTATGACATATAAATTTACCCCATTTTGTTTCTCTTCCAATTTCTCTTAGTATTAACCTATTTTTTTACCTTTTTTTATACACACATATAATATGTCTTGGCATTTCATCCTATACAGTTTGTCACTGTTTCCTCTAAAAATAGTTCTTCTAGCTGCCCAGGTGATAATAACAATTTTTAAGAGTTATCAATATCCTCTTTTCTTGTAGAGATACAAATCATTTTTACTTATTGAGTTTCTTAAAAAGCTTTTTTATTGTTTTTGTTTTTTGTTTTTTCCCCTTTCTTAATTACCTTTTGGTGATTCCCTTGAGTTCTGTGTTTTGGCATCAAGTTTTCTGTTCAAGTCCAGTCTTTTCTTTATGAATGCTTGGAAGTTTTCTATTTTATTAAATGACCATAATTTTCCCTGCAAGAATATTGTCAGTTTTGCTGGGTAGTTGATTCTTGGTTGTAGACCTAGTTTACTTGCACTCCAGAATATCATATTCCATGCCTTTTGGTCCTTCCGTGTAGATGCAGCCAGATCCTCTGTTATCCTCACTGTGGTTCCATGGTATCTGAATGACTTCTTCTTAGCAGCTTGTAATAGTTCCTTGGTCTAGTAGTTCTTGAATTTGGCTATAACATTCCTGAGTGTTGTTAATTGAGGATTAAGTACAAGAGGTGATCTGTGAATTCTTTCAATCTCCACTTTTCCCTCTTGCTCTAGAATGTCAGGGCAGTTTTCTTAGATAATTTCCTGTAGAATGATGTCCAGGCTTTTTCTTTTGTCATGATCTTCCGGTAGTCCAATGATTCTTAAGTTGTCTCCCCTGAATCTGTTTTCTAGATCTTCCATTTTGTGGATAAGGTGTTTAATATTTTCCTCAATTTTTTCTTTTCTTTGATTTTGTTTTATAGTTTCCTGTTGCCTTGTGAAGTCATTTGCTTCTAGTTATTGGATTCTAGTTTTTAAAGACTGAATTTCATCTTTAGGTTTTGGTCATCCTTCTCCTTCTGGTCTGATTTTCTTTGGAGGTCATCTTTCATCTCCTTTGCCTCATTTTCAAGCTGATTAATTTTGGCTTTCAAGACACTGTTCTCTGTTTCCAGATGATTTATTTTGCTTTTTTAGTTCTTTCCCCAGTTGTCTTCAGCCTCTCTTAATTGTTTTTTTAATTGTATTTTGAGGTCTTCCAAAGATTGTGTTCAATTTGCTGAAATTTCTGTGTTTTTGCTTGATACTCCTTGATCCTTGATCCTCCTCTATTTCATTAGCTCTTTGTTCATTACCTGGATAGAGGCTGTTGATTGTAATTTCTTCTTTCTTTTTCTGTTGTTTATTCATAGTTTCCCCTTCTTTTCCCCCTGTAGTTGTCTGTAGTCTTGCTCTTCTCATTTTGTGCTGGATCTGTGGATTTGGGCGGTTCCATCCTGAAGGGGCCTTTTCTTTGTTCTGCTGATTGATCAGGTTAGTTAGATCTTCCCCAGCCGACAGAAGAAGAGGAAAAGTAGCTGGGCTTCCCACCCCGTTATCAAGATTGTTGCCTGTAGTTGTAATCTTTGCCCTAAGAGCTTAGTCAGCAAGGCTCTCAGATCAGTCTGTGGGGGAGAGGTGTTGGAGCTTGAGCTCCACTTCCCTCTGAGGGCTTCTTATCTGCCCTATAGATAATATTGAGCCTGGGTGGTGTTGATCTGTAAAGCTGGCTGTGCCCTGAGGCCAAAACCTCATGAAGGGTGGGGCAAGATGGAGCATCTTGGCTGCAACCAGGCTCCCTGCTCTGTGCTTCTCCTCCAGCTGCCTGTGTGGAATGCCCTGAGCCTGGCACAGCTGTGTCAGCAAGGTACTCCTTCCAAACTAGTGCCCTTGCCCATGCAGAGATTCCAGCCACTACTGGAGGCTCATCACTATATGTGGGGGATGAGTCCTGGGACCTTCCTTCTTCCTTCTCCTTAAACCTGCGTGTTCTAGAATTCAGGTTTTTTTGGGGGGCATACCTTTTAAGTTGAGTTCAGCGGGATCATTTCCTAGCTCTGTCCTGTTGTTAGATTTGGTTTTCAGTCCCCTTGAAGCATTGTGTTTTTGATTCAGTGAGGAAGAGTTTGCAGAGGTCTAAACTGTTGCTGTCTCTAAGCCTCCATCTTGACTCTGTCTCCCCACTGCCAATCTTTCTGAATGTCAAATTAGTTCTCATTTACAAGTTGAAGAATTTTCAAAATAACCATTCCAGGAGTCCACCATTACTTTGTCTAGTAGTCTGTTTGATCTTCAGTCAGCCTGTATGGCAATGTTTGATTGTTATTTCAAAGTGGGATAAAAGAGACTTGCATCCTAAAGCAAAGAAATCCTTTCAGGTCTTTGAGTCCTTTGTTTACCTTTGTTCAAAAGGAGGATGACAACCTAGTGCAATGGCAGAGATCTGTCAAACAAGTGGCTAGATTTAGCCACATATAGTGAAGTATTTATTATATATAAGGTCATGAAAAAAAAGTTATTAGGGGAGAGGAGGAAGAAGAGGAGAATGATGGAGTCATCCAGTCCTGTAATTTCACTAGTGTGAAGAAATCTTGGACAGGTAAATCCTTCCACCAAAGCATATCTGCAGTTGTTCACTAACTTGTAGTCTTAGAGAGTTGCCTAATACAATGAAAGTTTAAGTGACTGGCCCAGGTTGAGAATGACAACATGTGTCAGAGGCAGATGTGAGCCCAGCCAGTCATATGTATGAAGCTGGTCCTTTATCCACAAAGCTATACCTATATATTACCTCTTGTATGGAATTGTTGGATTAAGAGTTATAACTGACCATTGTTATTTAGTCATTTTCAGTCATGCCCAAGTCTTTGTGACTTCATTTGAGACTTCCTTGGCAGAGACACTGGAGTGGTTTGCCATTTCCTTCTCCAGCTCATTTGACAGGTGAAGAAAGTAAAGTGAACAGAGTCAAGTTACTTGGCCAGAGTCACACAGATAATAAGTATCTGAGGTCAGACTTGAACTCAGAAAAATCAATATTCCAACCTCTAGGTCTGTAATTCTATTCTCTGTACGACAGCTGCTTCATATGGAATGGATGATGGAGGTCACCTAATTCAACTCTCTCATTTTACTGATGAGGAAATGAAGCATTAAGAGGTGATAGGATCATAGTTCCAGAACTGGAAGAAAGCTTAAATATCCTTTAGTCCTAACTCCATTTTGTACAGATGAGGAAACAACCTCAGAAACATGAAGTGACAACTAAAGTCATTAGAGTCCAAGAACCCTGGCTTTACTGGTGGATCTGCCATTAATTTAGGAATGACTTGGGGCAAGTTATCGATCTTCTCTATTATTTTTCCTCATTTGGAAAAAGAGGAGTAAAACTTAATGACCTCTATGGTCCCTTCTATCTCTAGAATCTATGATTCTAATGGGTAGAGTCAGTACTCAGATGTAAACAAGTTACATGACTTGCCCAAGATCACACTGATAGTAAGTGGTAAAGGCAGGATATGACCCAGGTCCTTTCACTCCCAATCCAGTGCCCCTTTCACTGTATCACACTGAGTTCATTTATTCATTCATTCATTTATTCAGAATATATTATAAAGTATATACTGTATAGATAAGATATAATTCCTGTCTTTGTTTATCTTACAAGTCCAGTAAAGGGACTAAGATAAAAACACAGATAACTGTATTAGACAACATCATAAAAAAGAATCATCAAATTGCTCCAAAACCAAAGATCATTTCAAGTTTGAGAGGAAAGGACATTGCTGACTTACAAGGGTCACAAAAAAACTTCCTACACTTGGACTTTAAATGGATTGGAATGCAAAAGATAAAAAGTAGTAGTAGAGAAACTGAGGCATCTATATGAACACTGGAAAGGAAATTTTAGTGCTGCAGTACAGAGAACATAACTTTCTCAAGCAATATTTCCCAGGATGCTATAACACCTAGATTGTCCTAGGGGCTGACCATCACTCTTCTTCACTAAGTTTTCCACTTAATCCACTGTAGATTTTATCTATGGGAATAGATCCAAATTGGAAAATAGTGTTATCTTGACCAAAGTTTGCTTTAGTGTCCATTTTATTAGAGTAAGTTTATTCTAAATTTCATAGAGGATACAGTTATTTGTAAAAATTCCTCAACATTGTGTGTGTGCATGTGTGTGTGTGTGTGTGTGTGTGTGTGTGTGAAAGACAGAGACAGAGACAGAGAGTGGGTTAAGGGGGAGAGAGAGAGAGAGAGAGAGAGAGAGAGAGAGAGGGAGGCCTATGTAAAAGATTCTTTATTCTACAGTGGCTTTAAAAGCAATTTTCTCTGCCTACATAGAAAGCTCTATATTCTTGGAAATTTGGCCAGTGATGTACTTTTTTAAGCCAATTTAGAAACACCATCATTTCTGAATTTTCATGTCCAAGAAAGTTTGGCACCTTGTTGATATATACATTATCTTAACTTTTACCTTTTTTATTGGCAATTTGGCTCTGAATTAAAATTTTTTAAACCCTTCTCTTCCAAGAGATGAATTTTCTTTGGTACTTCCTCAGAGGAAAAAACCATATAGAGTGGGTTTCTACTATTCATGGGATTTAAAGAGTTTCTGCATGGAAAACAATTCAAGAGAAGAACTATGATATGTGAATCAGGCCTATGTGTACTTGGGAAACAAAAAGAAAGAAAGAGGGCAAGGACAATCAGGGCACTCTACTTGGCTACGACTTGTCTGTGTTTATAGTAAATGCATTTGCTTGGTTCACCCTGAAATCCTATCCCTGGCCCCAATTTGGGCAGAATTCAGGGAAATGAAAATCTGAGTCCGAGTATATTTTACCATTTGCACAGGATAAAATGTCATAAGGGGGCACCAAGTTTATTTCATTACTCTGTAATATAAGGTACCATGAAGTCTCTACTCACACTCTTCTTTTGCCATCCAAAACCAAGGTGGACTCAAGAGAGTTAGAAGTGACTTAATCTCTCCCCTGTGGGGTGAGGTCATTCAGGCTGAAAAGGAATATCTCCCTAAGAATTAATTATCTCATAAATACATTATAAATCTTCAGTCCAGGTAGGCTTTTCCAAGGGCCTACAAAATTCTAAGGGCTTTCTGTAAAAGTAAGCCAGGTTTTTTGGATGGGGAAACATCCCCCATCCATCATGAGAGTGGCTGTTCTAGGCTCTCAAGATTTTCTGAGGCCATTTGCATAGCTGAAGTCAAGTAAAAGAACCAAATAGGGGTTTTGAATTGGTCTACAAGAGCCACCAAAAGCTACTTGCCTTTGATATCCTCCTTCTGGGTCCCGCCAACAATGACATCATCCCTTTGTTTAATTAACTGGTGTTATCAACAAAAACTATGCAGCCAGTCACAGCCCAGCCATCATTCATGTTTTTGTGCTGGTCAGTAAGTCAAATTCCATCTACTGGATGCCTGGCTCAAAACATGCTTAAAATTGCTCTATGAATGATTAAAAAAAAAAACTCCACAAGAACTGATAAAAAAAAAGGAATGAGAATAATACAACTATAGGACACTATGGTATGGATTGAGGTAAAAATCAGATTATAAAAATCTTTTTTAAAAAACCTTACTTTTTATATTTGAATCAATACTGAGTATTGGTTCCAAGGCAAAAAAGTGGTAAAGGTTAGGCAAAGGGGTTAAGTTCCAGGGTCACGCAGCTAGGAAGTATCTGAGCACAAATTTGAACCCAGGACCTCTTGTCTTCTGGCCCTGGTTCTCAACTCACTGAGCTACCTATCTGCCACCTATAAAACACTCGTTAAAACATTTAGTCTGTGCAAAACCTATGTGAGCTACTAAGAGAGATGCAAAGACAAGTCATGACACCTTTACTAGGTCTATACTTTCATAGTATGTATATGATTTACTAGGTCTAAGTACATAAGTCAGGTTCCTATTTTAGGGCAGCATAGATAGAGGCCAGATTAGAACCCAAGATTTGGCCTCTATCGACTAAGACACCTAGCTGCCCCCCACCCCTTATATCTTTTTCTTGGAAGAAGAGAGCAATAGTGAGGCACTTTTGTAGGAATCTGATTGATCTGCTTTGTGTGGACACTCCCAAACTGTTGTTAGGAGGTTATTATCTAAGTAAAGGGCTTAGGTGGGGGAAAGGAGGGAAGGTAATTAGCTATTTATTTTAATTAACAGAAATAAATAGGTTTAAAAAATTACATAAGGGATCAATGTCCCTGACACCAGAAATAACGGACCACCAGGGATGAAAGGTCAGTGAAGAAAGATCAGTGAAGATCAGAGACCTCTTTCTTTCAGAGCACTCAAATTCATTGTCAGTTCCTCTAAATTTTCATAGAAAGATCCAATATCTCCATAACTTACTCCCAACTAAGACTACTGTTATCCTTGCCTGCTTCCTCCTTCCCTTCCCCCTCCCAATGCAATCAATAGTCCTAATTTTTTTTAATTTTATAATATTTTATTTCATCATTTTCAAGCATTATTCATTAAAGACAAAGATCATTTTCTTTTCCTCCCCCCCAACCCCCCATAGTCAACGCATGATTCCACTGGGTATCACATGTGTTCCTGATTTGAACCCATTGCCATGTTGTTAGTATTTGCATTAGAGTGTTCATTTAGAGTCTCTCCTCTGTCATGTCCCCTCAACCACTGTAGTCAGGCAGTTGCCTTTCCTCGGTGTTTCTACTCCCACAGTTTGTCCTCTGCTTATGGGTAGTGTTTTTTCTCCTAGATTCCTACAGATTGTTTAGGGACATTACACCGCCACTAATGAAGAAATCCATTACGTTCAATTATACCACAGTGTATTAGTCTCTATGTACAATGTTCTCCTGGTTCTGCTCCTCTCGCTCTGCATCACTTCGTGGAGGTTGTTCCAGTCTCCATGGAACTCCTCCACTTTATTATTCCTTTTTGCACAATAGTATTCCATCACCAACATATACCACAATTTGTTCAGCCATTCCCCAATTGATGGGCATCCCCTCGTTTTCCAATTTTTGGCCACCACAAAGAGCGCAGCTATGAACATTCTTGTACAAGTCTTTTTCTCCATTATCTCTTTGGGGTACAGCTCCAGCAGTGCTATGGCTGGATCAAAGGGTAGACATTCTTTTGTCGCCCTTTGGGCATAGTTCCAAATAGCCCTCCAGAATGGTTGGATCAATTCACAACTCCACCAGCAATGAATTAATGTCCCTACTTTGCCGCATCCCCTCCAGCATTCATTACTTTCTGCTGCTGTCATGTTAGCCAATCTGCTAGGTGTGAGGTGATACCTCAGAATTGTTTTGATTTGCATCTCTCTGATTATAAGAGATTTAGAACACTTCTTCATGGGCTTATTAATAGTTTTGATTTCTTTATCTGAGAACTGCCTATCCATGTTCCTTGCCCATTTATCAATTGGAGAATGGCTTGATTTTTTGTACAATTGATTTAGCTCTTTATAAATTTGAGTAATTAAACCTTTGTCAGAGGTTTCTATGAAGATTTTTTTCCCAATTTGTTGTTTCCCTTCTGATTTTAGTTACATCGGTTTTGTTTGTACAAAAGCTTTTTAATTTGATGTAGTCGAAATTATTTATTTTACATTTTGTGACTATTTCTATGTCTTGCTTGGTTTTAAAGTCTTTCCCCTCCCAAAGGTCTGACATGTATACTATTCTGTGTTGACCTAATTTACTCATGGTTTCCTTCTTTATGTTTAAGTCTTTCACCCATTTTGAATTTATCTTGGTGTAGGGTGTGAGGTGTTGATCAATTCCTAATCTTTCCCACACTGTCTTCCAATTTTCCCAGCAGTTTTTATTGAATAGTGGGTTTTTGTCCCAAAAGCTGGGATCTTTGGGTTTATCATATACTGTCTTACTGAGGTCTCTTGCCCCCAGTCTATTCCACTGATCCTCCTTTCTGTCTCTTAGCCAGTACCAAATTGTTTTGATGACTGCTGCTTTGTAATATAGTTTGAGGTCTGGGACTGCAAGGCCCCCATCATTTGTGTTTTTTTTTTCATTATTTCCCTGGATATCCTTGATCCTTTGTTATTCCAAATGAACTTTGTTATGGTTTTTTTCTAAATCAGTAAAGAAATTTTTTGGGAGTTCCATGGGTATGGCACTAAATAGATAAATAAGTTTGGGTAGGATGGTCATTTTTATTATATTGGCTTGTCCTATCCATGAGCAGTTAATGTTTTTCCAATTGCTCAAGTCTAGTTTTAGTTGTGTGGAGAGTGTTTTGTAGTTGTGTTCATATAGTTCCTGTGTTTGTCTTGGGAGATAGATTCCTAGGTAATTTATTTTGTCTAAGGTGATTTTGAATGGGATTTCTCTTTCTAGTTTTTGCTGCTGGGCTGTGTTGGAGATATATAGAAATGCTGATGACTTATGTGGGTTTATTTTGTATCCTGCAACTTTGCTAAAGTTGTTGATTATTTTGACTAGCTTTTTGGTTGAATCTCTAGGATTCTTTAAGTAGACCATCATGTCATCTGCAAAGAGTGATAACTTGGTCTCCTCCTTGCTTATTTTGATGTCTTCAATTTCTTTTTCTTCTCTAATTGCTACTGCTAGTGTTTCTAGAACAATGTCAAATAGTAGAGGTGATAATGGGCATCCTTGTTTCACTCCTGATCTTATTGGGAATGCATCTAGTTTATCCCCATTGCAGATGATATTAGCTGATGGTTTTAGATATATACTCTTTATTATTTTTAGGAACGACCCTTCTATTCCTATGCTTTCTAGTGTTTTTAATAGGAATGGGGTGTTGTATTTTATCAAAGGCTTTTTCTGCATCTATTGAGATAATCATGTGGTTCTTGTTGGTTTGCTTGTTGATGTGGTCAATTATGTGGATGGTTTTCCTAATATTGAACCAGCCCTGCATCCCTGATATGAATCCTACTTGATCATGGTGGATGACCCTTCTGATGATCACTTGCTGGAGTCTTTTTGCTAGTATCCTATTTAAGATTTTTGCATCTATATTCATTAGGGAGATTGGTCTATAGTTTTCTTTCTCTGTTTTTGACCTGCCTGGTTTTGGAATCAGTACCATGTTTGTGTCATAAAAGGAGTTTGGTAGAACTCCCTCTTTGCTTATTATGTCAAATAGTTTGTATAGTATTGGGATTAACTGTTCTCTGAATGTTTGATAGAATTCACTTGTGAATCCGTTGGGCCCTGGGGATTTTTTCTTAGGGAGTTCCTTGATGGCTTGTTGGATTTCATTTTCTGATATGGGATTATTTAAGAATTCTATTTCTTCTTCTGTTAGTCTAGGCAGTTTGTATTTTTGTATATATTCATCCATATCACCTAAATTGGTGTATTTATTGCCATATAATTGGGCAAAGTAATTTTTAATGATTACCTTAATTTCCTCTTCATCAGAGGTGCTATCCCCCTTTTCATCTTTGATGCTGTTAATTTGCTTTTCTTCTTTCCTTTTTTAAATTAGATTGAACAGTACTTTGTCTATTTTGTTTGTTTTTTCAAAGTACCAGCTTCTTGTCTTATTTATTAAATCAATTGTTCTATCACTTTCGATTTTATTAATTTCTCCCTTAATTTTTAAGATTTCTATTTTGGTTTTCTGCTGGGGGTTTTTAATTTGATCGCTTTCGAGTTTTTTTATTCGCATTTCCAATTGATTGATCTCTGCTCTCCCTAGTTTGTTAATATATGTATTCAGGGATATGAATTTACCTCTGATTACTGCCTTGGCTGCATCCCAAAAGGTTTGAAAGGATGTCTCGCCATTGTCATTTTCCTCGATGAAATTATTAATTGTTTTTATGATTTCTTCTCTAACTAAACGATTTTGGAGTATCATATTGTTTAATTTCCAATTAGTTTTTGATTTGGTTTTCCATGTACCATTACTGATCATTGTTTTTATTGCCTTGTGATCTGAAAAGGCTGCATTTATTATTTCTGCTTTTCTGCATTTGTGTGCCATTTTTCTGTGACCTAATATATGATCAATCTTTGTGAATGTGCCATGTGGTGCTGAGAAGAAGGTGTATTCCTTTTTATCCCTATTTATTTTTCTCTATATGTCTATGAATTCTAATTTTTCTAAGATTTCATTCACTTCTTTTACCTCTTTCTTATTTATTTTTTTTAATTTGATTTATCTAAATTTGATAATGGTTGGTTCAAGTCTCCCACTAATATGGTTTTACTGTCTATTTCTTCCTTCAATTCTCCTAGTTTCTCCATTAGAAATTTGGGTGCTATATTATTTGGTGCATACATGTTGATTAGTGATATTTCCTCATTATCTAAAGTCCCTTTTAATGAAATATAATTACCTTTCCTATCCCTTTTGATCAGGTCTATTTTTGCTTTGGCTTTATCAGATATCATGATTACCACTCCTGCCTTTTTCTGTCAGTTGAGGCCCAGAAGGTCTTACTCCATCCTTTAATTCTGACCTTGTGGATGTCTACCCGCCTCATGTGTGTTTCTTGAAGGCAACATATGATAGGGTTTGGGATTCTAATCCATTCTGGTATTCATCTACGTTTTATGGGTGAGTTCATCCCATTCACGTTCAAAGTTATGACTGTCACTTGTGGACTCCCTGGCATTTTGATATCCTTCCCTAATTCTAACCTTTCTTTTTCAGCTCTACCTTTTAGTCCAGTGATTTACTTTAAATCAGTCCCATATGTTTCCCTTTCTAGTCCCTACCTTTTTGTTCCCTCCCCCTCCCCCTCTTCTTCCCTCCCTTTTTTGTGTTCCCTCTCCCCTACCCCCCTTGGTTTTCCCTTCTCCCTTCCCTTGTTGGGTAAGATAGAATTCAAGATCCCAATGGATCTGGATGTTTTTCCCTCTCAGAGTTGATTTCCCTGAAAGTAAGGTTTAAGTAAAAACTCTCTTCCTCTCCTTCTTATAGGAGTTTTCTTCCCCTCCCCTTCCAGTATGAATCTTTGTGTGAGAAAGATTACTCTATTTAGTCTTTCTTTTCCCCCTATTTACACATTACATTTTCCCCACATGTTAATATACATAGATTGATATAAATGTAGTCCTTATAGAAGAGAGTTTGAATAAAAGAAAAAGATAACATTTTTCTCCTTTTCCCTTTCCTTCATATTTACCTTTTCAGGTATTCCATGTTCTTTGTTTTTCGATATCAAACTTTCCACAGAGCTCTGGTCTTTTCTTTGCAAAAACTTGGAAATCTTCTATTTTGTTGAATGCGCATACTTTCCACTGGAAGTATATAGTCAGTTTTGATGGATAGCTGATTCTTGGTTGAAGGCCCAGCTCTCTTGCCTTTCTGAAAATCATGTTCCATGCCTTACGATCATTCAGAGTAGAACTTGCAAGTTCTTGTGTGACCCTGATTGGCATTCCTTTATATCTAAATTGTCTTTTTCTGGCTTCTTGTAAGATTTTTTCTTTTGCTTGAAAGCTTTGGAATTTGGCAATTACATTCCTTGAAGTTGTCTTTTGGGGATTTAGTGTAGAGGGTGTTCTGTGAACTCTTTCAGTGCCTGTATTGCCCTCTTGTTCTAGGATCTCTGGGCAATTTTCCTTGATTATATCTTGTATTACGATGTCGAGTTTGCTATTTATTTCTGGCTTTTCTGGTAGTCCAATTATTCTTAAATTGTCTCTTCTCCCTCTATTTTCCAAGTCTATGACCTTGTCAGTGAGATATGTTATTTTCTCTTCTAATTTCTTGGTCTTTTGGCTTTGCTTTATTAATTCTTGCTCATTGTCTTCGAGTTGCCTAATTCTGACCTTTAAAGCCTGGTTTTCCTTTTCACTTTGGTCAAACTGGTTTTGTAGATGCATGAATTTATTTTGCATTATTTCCCACTTTTCCTCCCAGAAGGCTTCCATCTTTTTGATCCTTTCCAATTCCAATTCTTCATGGGTTTGTGGAGAGTTTCCATTTCCTTTGGAATGTTTCGGAGCATTTGCTTGTGTTTTCTCTTTTATTTCCTCTGTATTTTGTATTTTTGCTCCATAAAATGTGTCCAAAGTTGCCCCCTTCTTGTTGTTTTTCTTGGAATTTTGAGGCTTTTGTGCTTCTGTGGAGTTTGCCATCTCTATCTGAGTGGGGAGGTCTAGCTTTTCTTATTTCTGTCTGGTATTCAGAGGTTTTAGCCCTTGGCAGATTGTCCGTTCTCCTCAGCTGTTCTGTCTTCCTGGGGAAGCCAGGAATTGCTGGTGTTTCCATATTACTGCCCTCCTCAGTTCCCTCCCGATGCTTCTCCGTTGCCTTACTTCCATGCTCTGAGCCTGGCTTGGTACTCTCTGCGAGGTGTTTGTTTCAGTGCCTTAGCTGGCCAGAATAGCCTACACTCTGAGGGGGTAGGAGCCGCGGCTTCCTGGAGCTCCGAGGGCTCCTGATAGGATTGACTTTCATTGGGTTGAACTGAGTATGCCTTGAGGCAGGGACCTTCCATGAGACTCAGATGGAAGGAGCCACCCAGGGGGTTACAGCCCCCGTCTCTCTCTGTTTCCCTGCTCTCTATGTTGGGTGACCCCTCGACTGAGTCAGGTTGTTTTCAGGAAGAGGCCTTTAGAATAGCCGGCCCTGAGGCTCTGAGGTTCCCTCTGCTCCCTCGGACTCAGCGCTCTGGGTTGGGGGGGGATGGGTCCTGGGACCTTCCTTCTGCCTACCCCTTAGGTCCGAGTGATCTTGGGTTTTGGCTTTTGGGGGGCCATACCTTTTGATCCAGGTCCAGGAGGAGGATTCCTGGGGTCTATGCTATTGTTCGTTTTGAATTTCGGTGCCCTAGGAGCATATAGTTTGAGTTTGGTAGGGAAGGGTTTCCAGACATCTGAATTTTAGCTTTCTCTAACCCGCTATCTTCAATAGTCCTAAATTAATAACTTCAGAGAAAAGCAATAGAAGGAAGCTTCTTCTGGGTCTAACTCAGAGACCACATAAAGAATTGGAACAACCCATATCAGACCCCAGTTTTTAAAAATTGCACCATGAACTCTATGAGACCCAATCACTGCCCATCTGTAGTATCTAAGATATATAACTAGTACCCTTAGGACCAAACTTCCCTGGGGAAGATAGTCTACTCGGGTTTGGAAGTCTTGCTTTGGGGGCTGAGCTGAACTGATGAGGGAGGGAATGCAAAGTCACCTAGTTTTTTCACTCTATCTAGCCAGCCTCATACCATCCCATGCTATGTGGCCATCTTCTCTAGGTAGTGTGTTATCTAGCCTATTCTGCTTGCAGTAACCTAATTGAATACCCCATGGCCCCATTAGATAGTCATATGATTTCCCAGATCAAATTCCCTTCCCTGGTCACCACATACCCAAACACACACAGACATAATACATGTATACACACATATATAGAAAAATATAATTATATATGCAGTCCATGCCCTCAAGGAAATTCTAAGAGGAAAACCAGAGGGGAGGAGAAGGAGAGAGACAGAGGGAGAGAGAGAGAGAGAGAGAGACAGACAGACAGACAGACAGACAGACAGACAGAGACAGAGACAGAGACAAAGACAGACAGACAGAGAGACAGAAACAGAGACAGAGAGAGACAGAGATAGACAGAGCCAGAGAGAGAGAGAGATAGACAGAGGCAGAGAGAGAGACAGAGACAGAGAGACAGAGAAACAGAGAGAGACAGAGTCAAAGAAAGAGAGAGAGGGAGAGAGAGAAAGAGAGAGAGAGAGAGAGGAGAGAAAGAGACAGAGAAAGAGAGGGAGAGATACAGAGACAGAGAGAGAGAGGGATATAGGAGAGAGAGAGAGAGAGAGAGAGAGAGAGAGAGAGAGAGAGAGAGAGAGAGAGAGAGAGAGAGAAACAGAGAGAGACAGAGACAGAGACAGAGAGAGGGACAGAGAGAGACAGAGAAAGAGAGGGAGGGAGAGACAGAGAAAGAGAGAGAGAGAGAGAGAGAGAGAGAGAGAGAGGGAGAGATAAAGGCTGACAGAGACACAGAGAAAGAGTGACACTCTCACAGAGACACTGAGAGAAAAAGGAGGGGGGTAGAATTAGTTATATTTAAAATTCTGCCCTCTGTATCATTTTATTTGTATCTCTAGTGATCAGCCCATTGCCTAACACAGAGTAAGTGCATAATAAATGATTTTTCATTCATTCAGTTATACTGATGTACTAGCTCCACTGGTTGTCTATCTAACTATATATTTTAGTCTGGACAGTGGGCATTCTTCATTCATTTTTTTCTATGTGGATAATCAGACAAAACTTTTAAAACCAATTATGGAGGAAACAGCTAGGTGGTTCATTGGATTGAAAGTCAGACCTAAAGACAGGAGATCCTGGGTTCAAATCTGACCTCAGACACTTCCTAGCTGTATACCCTGAGTAGATCATTTAACCCCCATTGCCTAGCCCTTACCACTCTTCTGCCTTGGAACCAATACACAATATTTATTGTAAGATGGAAGCTAAGAGGTGATTTTTTTAAGTGACTATGGATCTAACTTGGGAGATCCTGAAGTGTTTGAATTTAGAATATGTGGAGGACTTCACTATCTATAGGGAATTCGTATTATGACTTTGTAGTAGATATCCTCCATGATGATGGCAAGCACCTTTGGTGATTATATTTGGAGGCTCATCAATCAATCAATAAACATTTAGTAAGCACCTACAGGCTCTCTGCTGAATGCTGGGGTTACAAAAGAGCTAAAAGTCTGCTCTCATTGAGCTTTTATGCTTCTGATGCATATATGGGAGAAACCTTATTGGTAAAGAGTCTTTTACGTGTCAGTTTTCTCTGTATAATTAAGTACTATTTTATAGTCAACAAACAATAAGCACAGTGTATTTTCTATACTTCGTGGTCAATTATGCACCTTGTAAAGATGTAGTCTGCTGTATAATCTCAAACTGAGCATGAAGACAAGAGTGAGCTGGTCTTTGGAAAATTCCAAACATCTCCCTGAAATGAAGGTCTATCTTTTGAAAAACTGTATTTTTGTGGCAATGTCATGTGACTCTAAATCATGGAACTCCATCATCTCCAAAGATTTAAAGTTGAGTCACACAAATGACAATGAGGAGGCAGCTAGGTGGTAGAGTAGAAAGAGTGCTATGTTTGGAATCAGGAGGAGTTCAGAACCAGACTCATCTACTTTCTAGCTATGTGACACTAGGCAAGTCACCTAACTTCTTTGTGCCTCAGTTTCTTCATCTGTAAAATTGAAGTGATATTAGTAGCACCTGCATCTAAGTTATTATAAGGAAAAATAAGGTAATATTTATAAAATGCTTTAAAAGCATTAAAGTGCTATGCAAATACTAGGCATTATTACATGTAGTATATTATTACATTAATACATATATTATATTATATCAGATATCACATAATAATAATGTTATTACTATAGGAATAGGCTGAACTATATTATTCATGAGAAAGTTTCTATAAGAAGGGCACAAAAGAAGTCATCAGAAGTTGGCAGATCATGTCATGAGAGCCACAGACAACCAATGGACAGCCCATATACTTCAATATCAGCTATCCAATATCAGGAGACATAGGAGCTGCCCTTCCCAAAACTAGTGGAGAAATATCATGACCACAACATAAACGCGATGGTTTATTACTAGGATTCAAAAGGGACTTTTAGAGAAAATTAGATGATCGTGTCAAGGCTAGAAGAAATAGGTTCATTTATTTAATTTGTTTCACAAGGGAAAACCATGTGATTTTTGCCTAGAAAAAATAAGAGCAAGAGAAAGTCCGATGTGGATGGGGTTTATGAGTTCCAATTCCAGTAACTGAGTGAGGTCAAGGATATGGGACAAAAATCTAACCAGATTCCAGAGAGGTTCTTGGGTTCTAGAACAGGAAGATGGAGGACACTATCATCTCCCAAGAGGCTGCTCCCAGGATTTGACATTTTGTCATACCAACATCTCTCATTCTTTATGAGAAAGGGTCAGAAATGCTAAAGAGGGCCAAGTATTTTGTGATGAGGGGTAAGATCTCAGTCAGATGCCTACTATTGGTGTACCACATCAGAAGTCATAGATAGGGAAACTTAAAGAAGCAGCAAAGTAGAATGAAAGATGGAAGTTTCTGGAATGGGGTGAGATGCTCATGAAAGAGAAAGGGGAGTGTTTCTGGATTAAAGATAACTTATTAGAAAAAGACTGTCCCAGAAAAACAAACTGACCCTTCCAAACTACAACAATGACACAAAGCAGTAAAGATCTGTGATTTCTTCAGTGTGGATTTGAGCAGCCAGGGGTGTATTAGAGGAAACTCTAGCTAGCATGTAAGATCTTTGTTAAATTTTTAGTGTAAGCATTTATGCCTCAGAAATAAAAATCACTGCAATCAGGGCTTGATTTGTTGCTTTGTTGATTGTCTAAACATAAGGAAGTGTTAATAATGCAGATTAAGTTTAAAAGTATATGTATTTTTTTTTTCTGGAGAGTTCTATTGTTAAATATTTACCACCACCCCTCTGTATTGCTCTCTAAACATTGTTTGAATTCAGTGGGAGGCTCAGAGGATGAAGTCATTATGAGCTGGAGGCCAGGTGACTGGAAGCTATAATAACAATAATAATAATTTGCATTTACATAATGCTTAGAGGTTTATAAAGTGCTTTACATCTATTATCACTTTTGAGTCTCACAACACCCCTGAAGGTATCCCACCCACCCCAATGAAGTTCACAACCCCTCCATATCTAGCAGACAGTTTTATGAGTTGTGGCAAAAACAATTTATAGTATGTTGTCCAAACTTATGATCCTATACCTCTCTGATCTAAGCTAGTACTTGGATGCTTTTCATCTTGGTTGGACATATATGTCCTTGCAATCTCTGGTCTAGTCTCTGGGAAACAGTTATTTCCATGCAACAGTAAGGTATTAGACTTATGAACCAAATATTTAGAACACACACACACATATATACAATAACACATACAAAGGTATATGTGTATGTAGATATGTAGATATATTAATATATAATTATATATTCTATACTAAACACTATGAAAGTCAGGCATGATAACATATATCTAAAAGTGTACTTACAGATATGTGACACAAGGTAAATAGGTAAATAGATAGATGATAAATAGATAGATAGATAGATAGATAGATAGATAGATAGATAGATAGATGGATGGATGGATGGATAGATGGATGAGTGGATGGATAGATACATAGACAGACAGATGGACACATAGATAGATAGATAGATAGATAGATAGATAGATAGATAGATAGATAGATACATACATACATACATACATACATACATACATACATAGATACATGGATACATAGATACATAGAAAGATAGATAGATAGATAGATAGATACATACATACATACATACATACATAGAAATATTGATGGATAGATAGATAGAAAGATGGATAGAGATAGATAGATAGATAGATAGATAGATAGATAGATAGATAGATAGATAGAAATATGGATACATACATACATAGAAATATTGATGGATAGATAGATAGAAAGATGGAGAGAGAGAGAGAGAAAGATAGATAGATAGATAGATAGATAGATAGATAGATAGATAGATAGATAGATAGATGGATAGATGGATTAATGGATGGATAGATATTTATGTATATATTTATATAGACACATTCATATATATGTATATATACTTATGTATATACTTATATGCATGTATATGTGTATCTATATGGATACAAACACATATGTATGTGTATATTCACTGATCCTATGATAAGATGTCTATACTAAGTTCAACATTAATATAATAAGTCTCCATAGAGTGAGGAGCCAACAAGTTGCCTAAGGGACAAAGGGTCTAGGACCAGAAACAGAGAAGGTCAAAGATCCTTGCCAAAGAATAGAGAGAGATTACCCCTGCACTTAGCTTTTGTACTTCCAGCCAGAATGAGATAGGGAGACATGATCTTATTTTTTATTTTATTTTTATATTTGAGACATGATCTTTTTTCTTTAAGAAAAAAAATTACTCAATTGGTTGGGGAGGGAGACCTGTATTATCAAAATGTTCTATTAAATGAATCTAAATGTAATCCTTTAATTAATTAACCAATTAACTAAACTTAGTTCATTCTTCCTCAGTCCGTGTTATTAAATCCACTACAAGGCACATTCAGGGAATTGTAGGACCAACGGTCCAAGCTCTGGCATCCTTCTCAGTTAAGTCTTCCTAGCCTTCCATCCCTCTCTAATGCCTCTGTTCCTTATTTTGCCCCACACCCATTCAGAGTTACAGAGTTGCCCTGTTGAACAGCCTGGGCTCTTTCTTGTTAATTGAGAACATGCACAGCTTAGCCCACAGTGGCATACTTGGGAGCTGACATTTGCCCACAGTTGTTGTGACATGATATCAGTGAATGTAACTAGAAGACTAAAATTCTCTTCTTTATCTGAAGGGGATGTGCCACATCATGACCATATAACTCAATTAGAGATGGAGAAATTTGCTAGGATGTCTTGTGAGCTCATACTGAAAATATGTGTTCACATAAACTGGGTTTATGTTGGAGACTTGGAAGATTCTGCCCCCAGCTCCATTCCCACCAACACTCCACTATCAGCTCTAATACACTCTGGACTTGATTTTCTCTTTCTATATTGAGATATGATCTCACATCACCTGAATAATTTCAACAGCAGTAGCAGCAACAAAGAGAACCCAGAAAAGACCCTTTCTGATTTTATCTGGGGCTGTCTAACAGTTGATGCAAGATTAATGAGCTTTGATCTAGGTTCCAACCAATTTAATTCTTTCCACTATCTAAACTGAATGGAAGCATTTATTAGATTTCCTCACTTGTGCTTTTTTACACCATAGAAACAATGATTCATTTTTTCTAGCCCTTTGTTAACTGGATCCAAGTCTCTGTTAGAGACTTCATGAATGAGTTAGATTGAGAGAACACAAGCCAAACATTGATCGAAGCCCAGCCTGGGGAGTGGGGGGAAACCTTGCACTCTGAATGCTGTGTTCTCCCTCTGGCTGAACTAGACCTCTCCTAGGGGAGCTTGTCAAGCCAGAGCTCCCTTTGTGAATGGGATGAGGTGTGCATGCTGTAGAGAGGGCCAGGTCTCATTTTACAAGCTACATGCTTTGTGGACAACCTCTGGAAATGATGAAAGTAGCCTCCCCTCACCCCTTCAATGGGTCCTAAAGGTCAGGGCTGGCCCAAAAGGTGAAACATCATTCCTCCAGAGGATTAATCTTTAAAGTATTTGTGGTAGGAACTGAAAGTATAAGGTTGAAGGGTATCCCGTAGAAGTTTGATGTTTCCAGGAGACAAAGATTAGGTGCACCAAGGCATTACTTCTTCTCCATCACCATTACTGCCTCTAGATGTATTTTTAAATTTTATCCATTTTTATAGCACCTGTATCTGAGGAGTTCAAAGAAATGGATTTCTTTATTTTTAATTTTTATTGAAAAATTTTAATTAATTAATTTAGAAAATTTTCCGATGGTTAAATGATTCATGCTATTTCCCTCCTCTCCTCCCAACCCTCTCCCATAGCCAATGCAATTCTACTGAGTTCCAACTCTGTGTATAAGGTTCTCCTGGTTCTGTTCCTCTCACTCTGCATCACTTCCTGGAGGTTGTTCCAGTCTCCATGGAATTCCTCCACTTTATTATTCCTTTGAGCACAATAATATTCCATCACCAACATATACCACAATTTGTTCAGCCATTCCCCAATTGAAGGGCATCCACACAAAATCACATGTGTTCCTGTTTCTAACCCATTTCCTTGTTGTTGGTATTTGCATTAGGGCGCTCATTTAGCGTCTCTCCTGGATCATGTCCCCTCAACCTCTGTAGTCAAGCAATTGCTTTTTCTTGGTGTTTTTACTCCCACAGTTTGTCCTCTGCTTGAGGATTGTTTTTTTTTTTTTCTCGTAGATTGTTGCAGGTTGTTCAGGGACATTGTAAAGCCATTACTGGAGAAGTTCATTATGTTCTCTTGTACCACAATGTGTCAGTCTCTGTGTACAATGTTCTCCTGGTTCTGCTCCTCTCACTCTGCATCACTTCCTGGAGGTTGTTCCAGTCTCCATGGAATTCCTCCACTTTATTATTCCTTTTAGTACAATAGTATTCCATCACCAACCTATACCACAATCTGTTCAGCCATTCCCCAATTGAAGGGCATCTCCTCATTTTTCAATTTTTTGCCACCACAAAGAACCCAGCTATGAATATGCTTGTACATGTCTTTTTCCTTATGATCTCTTTGGGGAGTCTTTTAGCGCCCTTTGGGCATAGTTCCAAATTGCCCTTCAGAATGGTTGGATCAATTCACAACTCCACCAGCAATGCTTTAATGTCCCTACTTTGCCACATCCCCTCCAACATTCATTACTTTCCATTGCTGTCATGTTAGCCAATCTGTTGGGTTTGAGGTGGTACCTCAGAGTTTTGAGTTTTTCATTAAAGAAATGGAATTCTTACCCCTGCCTCACATACCAATTTAATAACTTGAGACTAGATACCAAGGCAGAAGAGTAGTGACCACTCCCTATTGCCTCCTGAAATAAAGGAGAAAATAGAAGCCTTAGCTCTTGCTGCTTGCATGTAAGGAATAGCCCTGCACCCACTGTATCATGGAAGAAAACATCAAAGCATCAGAGCAAAAATTGGAACAAAGTAAGTATTTTTTTTCAGTTACATGTAGAAACACTTTGACATTTTAAAATTCAGATTCCCCCCCTCCTTTCATTCTTTCCCTCCCTGAGGTAGTGAATAGTCTGCATGGGTTCTATTGGTACTCTCATGTAATATATATTTCAATATTTCTCATGTCATGATATAAGACACATATCACACATACAATAGGAATCTTATGAAGGAAATATGGTGGAAGATGGCATACTTTGATTTACACTCAGATTCCAATAGTTCTTTCTTTGGCTCTAGATAGCATTTTCATCAAGAGTCCCTAGTGGTTATCTTGGAGAATTGCTTTGCTGAAAATAGTTTAGGTCTTTAAAATTGATCATCATATAATATTTCTATTACTATATATCTTTCTGGTTCTGCTCACTTCACTTTGCATCAGTTCATATGCCTTTCTAGATTTTTCTGAATTCATCCCTTCCATCATTCCTTATGGTACAATAGTATTTCATTACAACCAAATGCCACAACTTGTTCATCCATTCTCCCAGTGATGGACTACCCTTCAGTTTTCAGTTCTTTGCCACCATAAAAAAACTGCTAAAAATATTTTGGAATAGGTAACTCCTTTTCCCTTATCTCTGATCTTTTTGGGTTACAGACCCATTAGTGGTGTAGCTAGGTCCAAGAGTGTGTATAGTTTTGAGACCCTTTGTACATGGCTTCATATTACTCTCCAGAATGATTGTATCAGTTCACAGTTCCACCAACAGTGTATTGGTGTCCCAATTTTCCCATATCCCCTCCAACACTGATCATTTTCCTTTTTGATCATTTTAGCCAATCTGATAGTTTTAAGGCAGTATCCCAGAGTTGTTTTAATTGCATTTCTTTAATCTATAGTGGTCTGGAGCATTTTTTCAGATGATTATGGATAGTTTTAATTTCCTCATTTGCGTATTGTCTGTTCCTATCCTTTGACTATTTTTTTTTTTTGGTTTGGAGAATGCTTTGTATTCTTATAAATTTGACTCAGTTCTCTATGTATTTGAGAAATGAGACTTTTGTTAGGCATTTGCTATAAAAATTTTTCCCAAGTTTTTTATTTCCCTTCCAGTCTTGTTGCATTGGTTATATTTGTACAAAACCTTTTTAATTTAATATAACCAAAATTATCTGTTTCATTTTCATAATGTTTGCTGTCTTGTTTGACCATAAATTCTTCACTTAACCATAAGTCTTACAAGTAAACTTTTCCATGTTCCCCAAATTTGTTCATGATGTTACCTTTTATTTCCAGATCAAGTATCCATTTTTATTTTATATTGGTGTATGGTATGAGATGTTGATCTATGCCTAATCTTTGCCATACTGCTCTCCAGTTTTCCTGGTAGTTTTTGTCAAATAGTGAGTTCTTCCCTACAAAGCATGGATCTTTGGGTTTATCAAACACTAAGTTGCTATGAACACTAATTGCCAAGTCTTGGTTGTCTAACCTATTCCATCCCTCCACTATTCTATTTCTTAGTCATTTCCAGATTGTTTGAATGATTATCACTTTTTAGAATAGTTAGTACAGTCAGGCCTCCTTCTTTTCTTTTTTTTTCATTTATTCCCTTCATATTCTTGGCCTTTTGTTCTTCAAAGATGAACTTTGTTGTTATTTTTTCCAGTTCTTTGAAATAAATTTTGGTGTATTTTGATTGCTATAGCACTGAATAGGTAAATTAATATAGGTAGGACTGTCATTTTCACCATATTAACTCAACTTATCCACAAGCAATTAATATTTTTCCAATTGTTAGGTCTGATTTTATTTGTGTGTAAAGTGTTTTGTCATTATGTTAATATGGTCGCTGGGTTTGTTTTTAGTATTTTAGTAAGTATTTAATAAGTATTTTATATTGTCTAGAATAATTTTGTCCATGCTATCTTTAGTCCTCTTTGAAATGAAGGATGAACAACAAGAATTGGTTGTTAAAACCTACCAGACAGTAAAGAATTGAACCCAAGTCCATTGCCTACATATCCAGGATTCTTTCCTTGGTGTCATCCTTCCTTTCAAACCATCAATTCACTTTCCAGTTTAGAAAGCTGCTCTTCACTGGCTTCAGTAACTAACCTAGGCGATAACCCCCAAAGGAAAAAACGTATTTTTTCTCTGCTCAGATTTTGTTCCCAGGGAGGTAGTTAGATTGACTTCAATTTGATCGGCCTTATCTAGTCCTAAACATGGAAAGTTCTTGGAACAGAGAAACACTTGGTCTACCAGCCAAGTCAAAACGGACTTGATCAATAAGATAGCACACAGCTCAAAAAGGTTCAGGTATCCTGGTTTTCATAGCAGCTTCAGCCCCATGGATAGGCTTGCAAATAAACTTGGCATTCTCTCCCAGGGTATTTTGATTTTTCCAACTTGGTGTCTTTTGTTCCATCTGTTCTGGTTCAGGAGGCTGAACTGATCCTGAGAGGTCACTGTGTTCACACATAGAAGAAAATAGTTATGGGAATTCCATCTTGTCTGCAGTGATGGGCACTCAACATGGTGACAGTGTTTCCTGTTGAGAGTTGGAGGAAGTATTTTTGAATCATAAAATATATATTCATATACTGAGCTTGGAGACAAAAAAAAATTTAATAAATACTAAGCCTACGGCTGTGGCTTCATCATACAATTTTCCCTTTCATGCTCTGGTTCAGCCATATTTACTTGTTCCTGTTTCTCATATATAACATTTTGTCTTTGGCCTGTGGGCACAGGATGTCCTCCATTCCCAGAATGCACATCTGCCTCATTTTGGCCTCTTTGAAGCCTGATTTTCTTTCTTTGTTTCTTTTTAAAAAATTCTTACCTTCCATCCAAGAATCAATAGTAAGTGTTGGTTCTAAGATAGAAGAGTGTAAGAGCTAGGCAATTGAGGTTAAGTGGCTTGCCAGGGTTGCACAGTTAGGAAGTGTCTGAGGCCAGATTTGTACCCAGGACCTCCAGTATCTAGGTCTAGTGCTCTATCCACTAAGCTGCTCCTCCCAACTTTCTTTCAAAGCTGTGCTTAAGCATTACTTTATGGGTAATAGGTAGGTCCTTCCTGATCCAATCAGATCATAGTAACTCCTTCTTCATATTTTATATATACTTACATAAAAGTATGGGTTGATTGATTTAATCAAGCCACCAAACCATACCATTTAAAATAATTGATAAAATAATCTGGTATACTAACCAGATAAAAATAATCAATGAAACATAAGTGTAAAAGATACTTCGAACTGAATGCTATTTCTCAGGAAGAAGGGTTCATAGGCTAAAGAAACCTGGCCATGCTCTAGGAGACATTTATTATCAAGTGAATTGGAGCAAAGATGGCATCCCAATAAAATCCTTGAGGTGGATATGCTTAGGAGAAAAAGCAGAGGAAAGAGAAGCCTTGGCCTTGGACCAGAATATCTTTCTCCATCCCTTTTGACTACAGAGAGACCTTATAATCTTCGAAGGAACTGAAGGATGTAATAATAAGTAGAATTCTTAAAAATTGAATAAAAAGAACTAGGAAAGAATTTTGAGAGTTGCGAAGTATTTTAAAAATATTTTCCCATGTTGTACTTCCTGCCTTACTATTATAATCCTAGAGGTATTTGCAGATAAGCTAATTATCTGAAGAGTATATATTACATTGTAGTGACTACATTGAGAGCCCAGGAAATCCTAGACATAAATTCATAATATTGCAAGGAGCAAGGAGCCCCATCAGGAAACTAAACCATGGCTAAGGGGAACTTTTAAAAAAATGGATTTATATATTTGTTTGTTACATTTAAATATCCAGTTAATTCCCTCCCTCCCTCCTTCCCCACCTCCCATTACAGAAGGCATTATTTAACAAAAAGATATATATGTATAAAACTATATCTTACTTATTTTTATTTATCAGTTCTTTCTCTGAAGGTACATAATTCAAACAGCATTTTTGTTGCTTTATATCATATTCTTTTGATTCTGCTCATTTTACTCTTCATAATTTCATGTAGGTCTTTCCATGTTTTTCCAAAATTAACCTGCTTGTCATTTCTTATAGCACAGTATTATTCCATCACAATCATATGCCATAACTTATTTAGTTATTCCCCAGTCAATGGACATCCCTTCAAATTCTAGATCTTTGCCACCACAAAGAGACTTGTAATAAATATTTTAGAATGTGTAGTTTCTTTTCCATTTTTCTTGAACACCTCAGGAAATAAACCTAATAGTGGAATTTCTCCATCAATGTATACACTGTTTAATATCTCTTTGAGCATAATTCCAAGTTGCTCTCCAAAATGGTTAGATCAGTACAGAGTTCCACCAACAGTGTATTTGTGACCCCATTTTTCCACATCCCCTCCAAAATTTGTCATTTTGCCCTTGTATTATTTTATCCAATTTGATTGGTATATCTCAAAATTGTTTTGATTTGCATTTCTCTAATGAATAATTATTTAGAGTATTTTTTCATACTTTTATATATAGCTTTGATTTCCTCAGCCAAATGATATTTAATAAATGACTATTAATCATTTGGGGAATGGTTCATATTCTTACATATTTGACAAAGTTCTCTAAATACTTTAGATATATGATCCTTATCCAAGAAACTATAAAGAATTTTTAACCAGCTTAATGCTTTCCTTCTAATCTTGGCTACATCCGTTTCATTTGTGCAAATATTTTTCAATTTAATGTTTTCAAAATTATCTATTTTAAATCTCATAATGCTTTCTATATCTCATTCATAAATTCTTCTTCTATCCATAAGTATTATAGCTAATATGTTCCCTGTTCTAATTCACTAATGATATCTCCCTTTTTGCATACATTATGTATCTATTCTTATCTTATCTTCATAAATGATGTAAGATGTTGTTCTATATCTGCCAGATGGCTTTCCAGTTTTTCAAACAATTTCTACCAAATAGTGAATTCTTATTCCCCAAACTCAAATCTTTATGTTGGTCAAACACAAGGTTACTATAAGCTTTTACAAATGCTTGATGTGTGTCTGTTCTGTTCAACTCATCTACTTTTCTATTTCTTAGCCAGTACCAGATAGTTTTGCTTTATAACATAGTTCAAAATCTGGTACTGCTAGACCATCTTCCTTTTCATTTTTTAAATTAATTCCTTTGATATTCTTGAACTTTTGTTTTTCCTAATGAATTTTGTTATTATTTTTTCTAGTTTAATAAAATGATTTTTGGTAATTTAATTGGAATGACATTGAATCAGTAGATTAATTTAGGTAGAATTGTCATGGCTTCATCCACACATGAACAATGAATATTTCTCCAATTACTTAAATCTGACTTTATTTGTATAAAAATATGTTTTATAATTATGTTCACATAGTTTCTGGGCTTGTTTTGGCATATATGTTCCTGTGTATTTTATTCCATATATGGTTAGTTTAAATGGGTTATCTGTTACTATTTCTTCTTATCGGACTTTGTTGGTGATATATAGAAATGTAACTATATAGAAATGTATGTAGAAATGCTGATGATTTATGTGAGTTTATGCCACTTTGCTAAAGTTATTGATGGTTTCAACTAAATTTTAGTAGAATCTCTAGCATTATATTATCTGTGAAAAGAGAAGACACTTCAAGGTCAAACTGAATGTAATGGAATGAATCATAAAATACATTTGGATTGGAAGGGATAAAATGGAATAATTATCTCACATATAAGAGGCATGAGTGAAAGAAATATTACAATAGAGAAAGGAGGGGATGGAGAACTGGTTATACTAGTACCTTATTCTCACTGTATCTGGGTAAAAGAGGGAACGATACATAAATATAGAAGGGTAACATTAAGGAGATGGGAGGGAAAGGAATAAAGATTAAGAAAGTGAATCTTAAAAGTGCATCAGGATTAAGAAAAAAGAGGGTATGGGGTTAAGGCAAAGGAGGGAATAATAGAGGTTGTCTAAATAAATAAGAGGATAAGAGAGGGATCTAGAGAAGGATAACTAGATTTACAACTATAAGGATAACAAGAGGAAAGAAGAGAGGGAACCTTATAAGGGAGGAGGAGGAAAATAAGGAGGGACTGAAAAAGGGATGGGGATTGGGGAAGTAGTGATTAAAGGAAAATTAGATTTCTAAGGACAAATAAGATAAAAACAGAGGCAAAGAAAAAATTAAAGAAATACACTATTAATAACTATAACTTTGAGTGTGAATGGGATGAATTTACCCATAAAATGGATCAAAAATTTTAAAAATCAACAATATACTACTTAAAACAGTGATGGCGAACCTTTTAAAGATCACGTGCCCAAACTGCACACTCACAGCACTTGTGAGCAGTCCCCTCACCCCAGACAGGAAAGAAAGGAAGTATTCCCATTGGGCTACTGGGCAGAGAGGCAGGTGATGGGAGAAGTGTCCTCAGGCATGTTAGAGAGAAGGAAGGGAGCAGCCCCCTCTGGCACATGTGTCATAGGTTCACCAACATGGGCTTAAAAGAAACACATTTAAAAATTAAGACAGAGTAAAAACAGACGGATGGTATAAATATATTATGCTTCAGCTGATAAAAAAAAAAAGCATGGGTAACAATAATGATCTCAGACAAAGTTAAAGCAAAAATAAATCTAATTAAAAGAGATAAACAGGGAAATGGGGGAATTATATTAAAAGGTACTATAGATAATGAAGTATTATTTATAATAAATTTATATGTGTCAAATGTTATAGCATCCAGATTTTTAAAGGAAAAAGCTAAAGGAGTTATGGGTGGAAACAGATAACAAACCTGTAATACTGAGAGATTTAAACATTTCCTTTTAAGAACTAGATAAATCTAATCAAAAAATAAATAAGAAAGAAGTCAAGGAGATAAATAAAATCTTGGATAATCAAACTGTGATTGACGTCTCTAAAGAACTGAATGGAAGTAGAGAAGAATTATCTTTTTATTAGTGATGCATGATACCTTTATAAAAATTGACCATATAGGACACAAAATTTATAATTAAATGCAGAAATATTCAATGCATTCTTTTTAGGTCAAAATGCAATAAAAGTACATTTAATAAGGGACTATGGAAACAGAATAAAATTATTGGGAGACTAAATAACTTAATCTTAAATAATGAGTGGGATAAAGAACAAGTTATAGAAATAATAATTTTATTAAAGTAAATGATGAGACAACATATCAAAGGTTGTATACAGCAAAATTTATATCTCTAAAGGTTTATTATATTAATAAAATAGAGAAAGAACAGATTGATGAATTGAGTATACAATTTTAAAAAGTAAAAAAGCCACAAATTTTAAATTCCCAATTGGAAATTATAAAAAGTAAAGGTGAGATAACAAAACTAGATGTAAGAAAACCATTGAATTTATAAAAAAAACTAAGAACTGGTTTTATGAAAAAACAAGATAGATAAACCATTTTAATATTATTTTTAAAAAGAAGGGAAGAAATCCAACTCACAAGCATAAAAAACAAGTGCCTCTCCCTTTATAATGTAAACTCCTTGAGAACAAGGATCCATTTTTCTTTTTATTTCTCAGTACTAGTACAATGTCTGGTATATAGTAACTATATTCTAATGGTAGAGACAATTAGACACCTATAATATATTTAGAGAATATATGGAAGACATTCTCACAGAGATGGCAGCTGAAGGTGGGAAAAGGATAGGTGGGATTTGACCAGAGCCCAAAAGGAAGTCAGGGAAATTAGAAGGCAGAGATGAGGAGGAAGAGTCTTCTAGAACTTGAATGATCACTAGTAGGAAGGCAGAGCATTAGGGGATGGAGTGCAGTATGCAAGAAATGGTAGTCAGTGTGTCTGGATTTTCCAGTGAGGGGTAAAGGATGGGAGTGGGGCAAGAGGCAAGCAAACTGGAAAGGAGGAAGGAGTCATTCTGTGGAGGCATCTAGATTATTCCCCAGTTTTCAGTAATACAAAAGAGTTTAGACAAGTAACTAAGAAGTTCAAGTAAAGCATTATGGGCTATATGGAAGAGAATCTTGTGTTTGCAGCTATCCCAGTAGAATAGTATTGTTGAGGTGGAGATGGGTAGGAGGAAGGCACTGTAGAGGCATTAATGGACATGGTGGGAGTTTGCACAGAATAGGGAGTTTGCAATGACATACAGAGTTTTATTGAAAATAACAGGAGGATAAGGGCAACTAGGTGGCACAGTGGATAGAAGACTGGACCCAAAGTCAGGAAGACTCATCTTCCTGAGTTCAAATCTAGTCTCAGACATTTACTAGTCATATGACTCTGGGCAAGCCACTTACTCCTATACACCTCAGTCTCCTCATGTGTAAAATGATCTGGAGAAGTAAATGGCAAACCACTCTAAGATCTCTGCCAAGAAAACTCCAAACAGGGTCATGAAGAATTGGATATGACTGAAGAATAACTGAAATGAAGATGAAACACAAGTCACAAGGGGATCACTTTACATAGATTTATATATATTATGTAATATATATATTATATTATTATTCTTTGTCCTGGACAACCTCGACATGTGAGACATTGCAGAATATAACATTTCCTTTATATTCCCACAAACTTCCACTTTCCTTTAGACCCACCTAAATTTCTACCAGGCCCTACATACATAAACCAATGCTCATTATAATGAATGATATAAATAATGCATTTATGGGCTTTATTGCTGAGGGATGAAAATAAATTTTAGAAGAGAAGGTCAAGGTTGACAATTCTGAAGAGTTTGGGCATCATGAGTCCAGGGAAATTTCACTTTACAGAATATTTTACTTCTTTGTTTGGTAAAACTCTGGTAATTCTCCAGGGACCCTTGTTAAAGGTATTTCCAGATCTGAGGGGATTGAAGCACAAGACCCGTGGAATGATGCATCTTTGAAAGCATTCCTGAGATGATTTACTTTGTTTAAAGCTTTTTTAAAAAGCCACATGTAATTATGTTAAAGTATTCAGAAGGCTAACCCTCAAACCATCGAAAGCAAGAAATTCAAAGTTTTGATTGCCACTCCAGTCCTCCATCAGTGAGAGAAGTTTTTATTCTTCTCCCACAGAATGATGACTACAGAATGGAATGTAGGCTTGAGCCTCCCCAGCTCCTGGCTTCAATTGGGTTTGATGGGGCTGCATTCCTTCCCATTTGGTCAGGATTTTTGACATTCGATCAAATTGATTTTTTGTGATCAAATGAAATAATATTTTTAAAGCACTTAGTATGATATCTGGCACAAAGTAGGCACTCAGTAAATGCTTATTCCCTCTTACCCCTTTAATCTTTTATCTGAGGCCAAGAGAGATTAAGCGTTGTATTTGGAGTCATATAATAAAGGACTGAGGCAAGATTTGAACCTAGTTCTTCCAGATTCCAAGTCAAGCACTCTAATCCATTATGCCAGGCTGCCTTTAGCCACTCCATTCCACTCAGACATAGTCTTTATAGATTCTCATTCTGTTATCCAAGATATTAGCTTTTCTAGCTTTCCAGTCTCCACAAATTTGATAAACATTCCATTTCGACATTCATTCAAGTTTTCACAGTTTACAAGATTTGGGTGACATACAGAGAGCCCTGTGTCCTGCAACTGGAGATCCCATACAGAATCATATGTCCAGTTGGGACACTTACATGCCAATCATGATACCTGAAGATGGGTCAGGAGGTTGTTCTCTGAGGCTTTTCAGATCCTGTCCATTTGTCAAGTCTACAAGCAAAGTCTAAAATTCATTTCTCAGGGCTTTCTTATCCTGGAGTGATATCTATACCACTTCCTACATAATCTCTAAACAACAGATGAGATTGTGCATTTATTAATTTAATAAGCATATATTATTCTAGGCACTATATACCAGCCACTGGGGTAGGTGCTTTGGATACAAAGTCATCAACTAAAAAGACCTTGCCCTCAGGGATTTCATTGAATTCCACCTCTCTCAAAGTTGTTTTAGAGCACCAGGAAGAAGCCATGCAACCACAGGACATTGACATCTTTCTTGAGTGGAAAAGGCCTTTATAGTCCTCTTCAGATTAGCATCAGTCCATAGATTTGAGGCTTAAAGAAAATAGGTTTTCAGCTAGGTATGATTTACAATGGAAATATACATGCTTCCCCAGAATTGTTCCTTTAGTTTTGTTTCTTAAGCATAGGTACAGCCATCAGATAAATAGATATGGTATATTTATTTATTTATTTATTCCTTCCTTCCTTCCTTCCTTCCTTCCTTCCTTCCTTCCTTCCTTCCTTCCTTCCTTCCTTCATTCATTCATTCATTTAAACCTTTACCTTCCATCCTGGAAACAATACTGTGTATTGGTTCCAAGGCAGAACAGTGGTAACAGCTAGGTAAGTGACTTGCCCAGGGTCACACAGCTGGGAAGTGTCTGAGGCCAGATTTGATCCTAGGACCTCCTGTCTCCAGACCTGGCTCTCAATTCATTGAGCTACCCAGCGGTCTCCGATATGGTATATTTATTAAGGAAAATAAAGATAAATGGAATTGCATTGTACTGTTATGGACCAGACCCAAAGAAGGGAAACTACTGGATTGATTAGAAACTGGAGAGAAGTCTTCATTGGAGCACCACAAGGTTCTCAGTTTGTGGTTCAACTTTAGTAAATGGTTTTTATCAACAGTTGGATGAAAGTATAAATGGTATTCTTATTAAATTTATGGATAACCAAGAAGCTATACATAAGTTATTACCTTGGATAAGAGCATTGGGGTCCAAAAAGACCTTGATTGACTGGAATAGTGTGGTCAAGGGCAAATACCTGGGTTCAAATCTTGCCTCAGTCTTTTACTGGCTGTATGGTCCTGGACAAGTCACTTAACTTTTCTTAGCCTTAGATAAAAGGTTAATGAAATCACTTGGACCAGTAGAAGATCATGGAGATGTTCTTAGAAGGGAGTTCATGTGAAAAGTACCTTGGGGTCAGAGTGGAGAACAAGATCAGTATATGTTAGCAGCATAATGTGATGTCTGATTCTTCGTGTGCTCATTTGGGGTTTTCTTGGCAGATCTATTCCATTCCCTGGTTCATTTTCAGGGAACTGAACAAGCAGGGTTAAATGACTTACAGGGGGTCACTCAGATAGAAAGTGTCTGAACCTGGATTTGAACTTCCACTGTACCATCTACCTGCCCAATGTGATACTAAGCTGTGCTAATAGAATCTTAATGTCCTGAAAAAGGCAGATGGGGTGAATTATAGTCCTGCTTCACTCTGCCTTACTCATACGTTGTCTGTTATGTTGTGTCCAGTTCTAAGCATCAAATTGAATCACACCTAGAAGAAGGTAACCAATATGATAAAAGGACTTGTTTAAAGTCTTGAGTTATTTATCCTATAAAAGAAGAAATGGGGACGGAGCAGGAAGGGACAGCTTGGGGATAGCGCTACTATTTCATACATTCAAAGAGCCTTCTTATTGATAAGATATTAGATTTGTCTTGATTTATCCTGTAGAGCAGAGCTAGAATCAACAGGTGATAATTTTAGACAAACAAATTTCCTTATGATATGACATCCTTTTTTTTTTTAAAACCTCTAGTTTCTGTCTCAGTAACAACTCTAAGATAGAAGGAAAATGGGTAAGCAAACAGAAGTAAATGACTATCCCAGGTTCACACAGGTAGGAAGTGAAAGAGGTCACATTTGAATCCAGATTTGCCTCTCTATCCCCTGAGCCACCTAACTGACTCTCTAAGAAAATGTCTTAATAATTAAAGGTGTCCAACACTGAAATGGGAGATTGTGAGTTTCCTTTTATGTTGGTGATAACTTGCTAGGCTCTCCAAGATCTCTCCCAATCCTATAATTCTGTGTTGACAAGTTAATTTGCTTGGTTTGGAAATGACACTCTTTCTTTTGACTCCTGAACCTTTTCACTGGCTTTCTCAATGCCTGGAATGCTCTCCTTCATTTCAATATTCTGGCTTCCTAGGCTTTCTTCTTGACACTGTTTAAATCCAGTCTTCACAAGAAGCCCTTCCCAATCCACCCCTTTCCCTTTGAGTTAGCTCCAATTTATCCTCTATACATCTTGTATGTAAATCATTGTTTCCATTTTGCCATACCAATACAGTATGAACTCCCTGAGGCCTGGGGCTGTTTTTGACTCTTCCCCCTCCCCCTTTCCAGTGTTTAGCCTGCTGCTAAGCACATAGTAGGTAGTTAAGAAAGGCTTGTTGACTTGAAAAGTGTATCTCATCAAACAAGAAAATGAAAATGCAGATAGTCCTTTATTTCTTAATAGGAGTGCTCCTTTTAATTGATCTGTTTAAGATTGTAATTACAGAGGAATTCAGAATTTTCCTTCTTATTTCTGGGTCTGCAGAAACCCCAAGTCATTGAACTTCGGGAGATATACTCAACTGCTTGTTTCTTAATGTCAAGGGGAGACCTATTAGCTCAAGGAGAAATATGTTTCAAAAGCTATTTCTTTGGAGAGGTATATTTTTCTACTTCAAAAGAATTAAAACTCCTAATCTTGAAATACACTAAAAGGTTGAGTGGGTATTAAAAAAACTGATTTTTTTTGTGATTAGTTAATTTTATCTAGCAAAGTTTCAGACTTTCCTTTTTGTGCAATATTATCTATTTTTTTATAATTAGTGTGCCAGAATGCAATTAATGAAGATAGGATAGACAGGCAGCTTTAAAGTCTGGAAGATTTCAGCTTTAGTCCTGCCTTTGCCACACATTAATTGTGTGACCCTAGGCATGCCATTTAACTTCCTGGTGCTCCTCAAGCAGCTCTGTAAGATGATAAAGACAAGGGAATGCCCACATTTAGTGTAAAAAGTTCTTATACTAATGAAATCTTAGGTGTGAACAGAAAAAGACCCTGATCATTCCATTATAGTTTCACTTTTGTATTCACCCTACCAATGATTGGTCATTTTTTTTTTGTTTTGTTTTAGACTTGTGATTTCATTGATATGAGGGAATTACCAACAAGGAAATTTTGCCAATACATGTAGATCAGCAATGTTTCTGCAACTTAGTCTCAGCATAGCCTGGAGCTCTGAGAAGCTAGGTGACTAGCAAAACAGAAGTGAAAGTAGTGCTGCCTTCTTTCTATCATTTGTTGTCATCATTGCATCCCTACAACTAGTGGTCATTCTTTTTATTAGTTCTCTAACTCCTTATAAAGGAAGGAAGGAAGGAAGGAAGGAAGGAAGGAAGGAAGGAAGGAAGGAAGGAAGGAAGGAAGGAAGGAAGGAAGGAAGGAAGGAAGGAAGGAAGGAAGGAAGGAAGGAAGGAAGGAAGGAAGGAAGGAAGGAAGGAAGGAAGGAAGGAAGGAAGGAAATTAACTCTTCTGAAATTATCTTTGAGTGTTGCCTGGAGTCTTTTGAAGTTATGTGACTTGTTCAGAGTCATACAACCAAGTGTGTTAGAGGCATAACTTAAACTTGAAACCTTTCTAACTTGAAGGATGACTTTCTATCCATTACACCAAGGTGCCTGGCTCATAGTTAATAAATGTTGAATTGATTAATTGGTGTAATTGATTGCTTTATGAGTGATTTTTATGATACTGGTACAGTGCTATCAGGTCCATTTCTTTGAAAAGTGAGCCACCCTCCCAAGAAGCTCCTGTGCCTCAGTGTCTACGTCTCCTGAAGGAGTCTGCGGCCAACTTACACAGAGAGCATTTCTGGAAAGGCTTGTTACCACATCCCCCCCTGGGGAGCTATTGCAGAGTCATCAAACAAAACCGGGAGGCCGGCACAGATAGGCAGGTCTATCTCTGCAGAGGCAAAGCAGACACACCACAAACTAATGAAAATAGTATGTACGGTCCTCCCCAGCCCTGAGAGGTCGAAAGGAAGAATTTCTATGAAAGAAAACCAGCAGGAATGGCCCCGGGACGGTAGGTCGACTGTAGATGGATGAGGCCATTTTTCTACTGGGAGCAGAATAATGTTTCCCAACCACAGTCAGAGATCTTCACACGGCCGCAACCTGCTCGGAGCCCAAGACCCAGTCGCATTTCATTTTTCTCAATCCCAGCATTCAGGCAGCTCCAATTTGTGTAGTGATTACAAGTGGGGAGAAAATCAGATGACTGTCCAGTTTAATCACTTACTCCACTTTAAATGTCACTTCCAAGATCAGGGCTTAGATTCCGCTGGGGAGACAGGGAGGAGACGTCTTAGTCCTCGTCTCTCATCCATCCTTATCAGCCAGGCTGCAAACCGGCCAAGTTTCAGTTACGGAGCCAGATTTGAAAAATGCACCGGAGGGCGGGTGTTTCACATTTTCCACAGCACTGAGCTGCAGATCCTTCTGCCTTCATGTGAGAGCCCTGTGGACCGTGTGAAAGCAAAGCAGAGAAACAGTCCGAGGCACAATCGGGAGCCCAGGGAGACTGGCTGGGAGGATTCCGAAGAATCGGAAGCCTGGCTAACCAATGGCTTGTGCAACCTGCCGAATGGCTCACTTTGCAGGAACGGGTAGGGGGAAAGAAGGCGAGGCAGAGGAAGATCTAAATGGGGGCGTCCATATACTAAGCACACACATACACACACACACACACACACACACACACACGCATATCCGTTTACTAATACAACCAGAGGCCTAGGAATATTTGCATATTGGTTTTTATTTAGCCCAAGTTTTAGCCTGGACTCTGATTGCTGGAGGTAGGGGCAGCCAAGCGTTCTGGAGACTTTACATAAAGTGAAATTGGAAATATTTTTTGTGTTTTTGTCTACTATTCATTGACCACAGTCTAAACAATTTTATTCAAAGGCAGTTGATGAGCCAAACGGCCTATTGTTCTACCCATCTCATTTGTTATAGATATAGAATCACAGAGCGGGAGCCAGAAAGTGCGGTCCTTTTTGCTGACATAGTGTGTTAATAATTAACCAAATTAAAGGCAGCTTTGAGGAGCTCCCCTCAATTTAACTGGGGTTGGTAACAATCAACTGAAAGTCTTTTTTTCCCCTTTCCTTCTTCTTTCAGTTACCTTAAAAACAGGCTATATTCATAACAGCTTTTTATGTAATGAAAACAGCTCTGAAAAAATCCAGATGGGGCAGAACATCTAAGGAATCTGACAAGAGACTGACCTTGATGGGGAAGACTGAAGATGGCATCCAAAAAATGGGAGGCCACACCAGGATCCCAAGAGAGACACGTGTTGTTTGTAGTCACAATATTTGTGATGCCATGTTACAGGGGCTTCAGTCCTCATACCTGAAAGGCAGAACAGCACCTGCCTGGGCAGCAGAAATCACAGTTTCATAGGACTTAGAACTGGATGAGATCTTAGACATCATCAGTTCTGAGTCTTTTTTTGTTTGTTTCGTGGATCCCTTTGGCAATCTGGCGCAACATGATGTCATGTTGAATAATGCCTTTTTTAACGAATAAGATAAAATACATGGGATTAAAAGGAAAATCCATTCTAGTAAAGTATTAAAAACAAAAATAATTTCACAGATTTCAGGATCTTGATCTATTTCAACCTTCTTGTTTTATAGATGAGAAATCTGAGAGCAGAAGAGATATCACTTGTCATTGTAAGTAAGAGAATAAGAGTTTAAACCTAAGCCCTCTAGGTCCAAAGCCACTATCCTATAAGAGGTCTGAGTTCCCTTTTCCACTGGAAACACAAAGTAGGACATGTGAGCTCCATAGCGTACAGGGCCCCCAGGAGCAGCACACAAGCAATGCCCTCTCACATCATTGGGTTCCACTCTCACTGCCAAGACACCATGCTGGCACTCTGCAGCATTGATTGTAGAAGAGGGTTCTAGAAGGGAGAAAAGTCAGGGAGGAGCAGCAAACTTTATGGTGGGGTTGCCTGAGCTAGCTTGGCATACATGATAGAAAATATGGGTATACCAGAAGATGAATATTATCAATATAATTCTTAGTAGAATATTTATATTACTATGAACATTGTTAGATTTATATAATTTAATGGCCATAGCCTGGAAGAAGAGGAAAGTTTGGAGACTCCCAGTGAACAAGGGAAAGTGGAAGACAGTGAATGAACATACCTAATGCATGTGAATATAGATCTGATACTGGATATTGGCACTAATGATAGATATTTTTAATGCTGGCATTCTGAGAGAGGGAGTTAATACAAATGACTCCAAGTGGGTGCATGGATGAATACGGAGGACCTATGAGTACACAGGGTGTAGGAACCAAGGTAGAAATTAAAGAGATGAAAGACCATTTTAGATATGGGATAGATTGAAATAATTTCTGCCAAAGAAATTGAGATCTAATCTAAGATTTCCAAAGTAGAGCACTTCAGGTAAATCCTAATGATTGATCCTGACTACACAGAAGTTAAATGATTTACTCAGTTAGCAGGTATTAGAGACAGGATTTGATTGAGGGCTAGTCTTGGAGTCAGGAAGACTTGAATTCCAATCTGGCCTCAGACACCTGCTAGCTGTGTGATCTTGAACAAGTCACAACATCTGTTTGCTTCAATCTTATCATCTGTAAAAATGTGTATAATTGACCTGGAGCTGAGGAGAATGGGCAGTCTGAAATATTCCTTAATTATTGTCATCATCATCCTCTTTGCCATCATTATTGTAGTGGATGGAGCATCCATATTAGGGTGTGGGCTTAAGTTTGAATTCTGCCGTTTTGTACCTCTTTGACCATAACAGCTACCTGACGAGGATGTTGTGAGAATCAAAAGAGATGTATTTGTAAAGTGTTCTGTAAATGTTAAAGCACTATATAATTGCTAGCTATTATTATGCATGTACTTCAAATCTCTGCCTCTATGCTAAAAGCATCAATGATAGAAAAGATGAGAATATCAAAAGATGAATAATTCCTAGTAACATGTTTCTATTACTATGTATATTGTTATATTTATATAATTTAATAGATAATATTAATTATAAGTTAATATAAATGCAGCATATTATTGATATAATACTTATATTAATATACTCAGATTAAATTTCATTAAATAATTATATTATTCATATGTTTATATTAACAGGATACCAAAGTTATATTTATTAATATTATACTATACTATAATATTAATTTTTTTTAAACCCTTACCTTCCATCTTGGAAACAATACTGTGAATTGGTTCCAAGGCAGAAAAGTGGTAAGGGCTAAGCAATGGGAGATAAGTAATTTGCCCAGGGTCACAGAGCTGGGAAGTGTCTGAGGCCAGATTTGAACCTAGAACCTCCCATCTCTAGGCCTGGCTCTCAATCCACTGAGCTACCCAGGTGCCCCCCAATATTAAGTTTTTTAAAGGGGATTGGGGGAGAAATTTCCAAATGTGTAAGACGATCAGCATAGAGAATTCCAAGAGTGGTAACTTCCTCTACCATTTCATATCAACAACTTCTCAGCAATTTCTAGAATGGCTTGAGACATTGAGAAGTTAATTGATATGCCATGGATACAATCAGTATGTGTCAGAGACAGGAATTGAATCCAGGTTTTTCAGACTTCAAGGCTAATCTATCCATCATACCATGCTGCCTTTAACATCATATTTAAGTCACAAATTATAAAATCCTAAGCTTCTATGACTCAAGAATGTTGGGAAAAAATCTCACCTCTTTGTACATAGAAGATCTTGTCCCCAACACAGAAGCCCTGAATTCTAGTCTTAGCTTTGCCACTAAGCCATCCATAGGGCATCTGGAGAGTCGATTAACCTCTCTATGACTTGGTTTCCTCATACGTCAAGTGAGCTTGATGGTCTCTAAAGCATTTTCTGGTTTTGGCATTCTATAATTCCTTCCAACTAGAAACAGATTTGTTTCTTGTTCTTGTGATTACATGTGTTCTGAGGGCTGTTTAAAAGTACCGCAAACATAATACCCACGATTGAGGTGAGAATGTTTCCCTGGCTCGTCACCTGGCCTTTCTTTATCTTTTACTCAGTTTGCAGGTGAAAGAACATCAGGACCAAGCTCAGGAAAAAAAAAAGCCAACTCAAGGAGATTATTTTGTGCTTATGAGAATAAGCTGTGATCTGTTTTTCTGCAGTGATGATGAAATAATTGAGGGTATCATGTTAAAAAGCAAAACTTGCTGGAGTCTGTGAGTAGTTGCCATCATCCCAAGTTCACATTAGAATACTTATCCTATTTCCATTTCCTGAAGGTGAGTCCAGAAGCGCCATTTATTTTAAACAAGAACTGTAGTTTGTAGAAACTGGACTCTACTATGGAGTGGACACAATTATGCATGCTTTGAACATCTAAGCAATCATCTCAGCAGGATAGCTTGGCTCCAAAATCTGAAGTTTTGCTCAGACAGATTAGAGGAGCCTTCCAGAGGAAACACCGCCCCTTTGGAAAGATCAGATACACTTTTGCCATCCAATCTTCAGTCTTCATACTGGAATCTGACAGCCACTACATTCAATGGGTCAGCGGTTTAATTAGTCTGACAAATAATTACAAAATTAACTCACTTTTGAAAGCCCATTGGGGATCGTGTGTGTGTGTGTGTGTGTGTGTGTGTGTGTGTGTGTGTGTGTGTGTGTTGCTTTTAGGGTAAGAAAGCAATTTCAAAGTTTAATAAGCAATTGGTCTATTATTATTGCTTATCCATAAGAAGGAAGTTATCATGAAAAAAAAAAAGATTGAGCAGAAAAAAAGAAAGAGGGCTGAGAAAGAATAAAGAGAAGGAAAAACCACATGGAATAGGAGGACAGGAAGAGAAGAAATAATCCCTAAAGTTATTCTTATTACCTTTCATGGTGAAGTGTCCCAGATTACAGATAAGTAGTTTGTTCCAAAGACTTTACATTTTATATAGTTGGTAGAAAGCAGGCTGGGCAAACTCCCACCACCATGCCAAGATCACTAATCAGAATTTTCAGGGAAAGCAATCCATTGTAGCTCCTCCCTTCATTGGTAGAGAACAGTTTACCTTACAAATCAACATGTAAAATTCCCTCTTATTTCCTAAAAGGGGGGAGAAAGAGACAGAGACAGAGACAGAGACAGAGACAGAGACAGACAGACAGAGACAGAGAGACAGAAGGAGAGGGAGGGAAGGAGAGAGGAAGAGGGAAAGGGAGAATCCAGCTTCTCAATATCCATTTCCTTTGGTCTGTACTTGTGAAAATTGCCTGACTATTGGAAAGTCTGTCCTGTAGAAAGATCAATTCCAACTTTGAGATAGACAGTGCCTAGGTATTCTTTGAACAGAACAAAGGGAAGGCCAAGAGTAGTATTTCAATGAGGTACTTAACTCTGCTTAGGAAGAGGGAGTAAAAGGGGATCAGTATTAATCTTTAGATAAATGTATTAGTGGATGATCAGAGGTAAAGTGGATTATGAGGAATAAGAGAAAGCATTAGGAGTCCATTCTAGTTCAGGGCCATTATACTGAGAAAGGACCCTAGTGAATCGCATCTAAATTCATCAGGATTCATCAGTAAGTCAGCAGGTAGAGATTTGGGAAGGTAAGGAAATGGGCCTTGGGAGAGAGGTACCACAGTAATAAGAAGATCCTCAAGGAGTTTTACTTTCAACACTATATCTATAGGAATGAAATACCATAGATTCAAGTTATGAGGCAGTAAAGTTAGTCATATTGTGTGACATTGGACGAGCAGAGGTCTGTAGATGATGGCAGAACAGAGGAGAGGAGCAGGGAGAAAGCATCCTCTGCCCCCTCCATTAAGCTACCCCAAGGGTAAAGTCCTAGTTGCCCAGCCCTAGTTAAAGGAATAGAAATAAGAACAAAGATGCTTAACTTCATGACTTAATGGGAAATATGGGCATGACAGTATTAAAACCCTATTTGCATCATAGGATGTAAACGAAAGTATATCTAAGAGATCGTCATCTAGACAAAAACCTTCCATTTTCAAAAGTGGCTACTGATTTCCAAAGAAATTAAGCAACTTTGTCCAAGGTGCCATTGATTATAGCAGAGTTGGGATTTGAATTCAGATCCTCTGATGAAAAGTCTATTATTCTTTCATTTTAGATCTTAATCTCAGCTAAATTGATTTGGATGATATATGTGTGTGTACATGTGTTATACAGACATACATATATACATGTATACACATATATTTACAGAGATAAGGATATATATTTCTTTTTTTCCCTTGTTTTAATTGTTTTTTTAATATATTTTATTTGATCATTTCCAAGCATTATTCATTAAAGACATAGATCATTTTCTTTTCCTCCCCCCCACCCCCCATAGCCGACGAGTAAATCCACTGGGCATTACATGTTTTCTTGATTTGAACCCATTGCTTTGTTGATAATATTTGCATTAGAGTATTCATTTAGAGTCTCTCCTCTGTCATGTCCCCTCAACCGCTGTATTCAGGCAGTTGCTTTTCCTCCGTGTTTCCACTCCCATAGTTTATTCTTTGCTTATGAATAGTGTTTTTTTCTCCTAGATCCCTGCAAATTATTCAGGGACATTACACCGCCATTAATGGAGAAGTCCATTACGTTCGATTATACCACAGTGTATCAGTCTCTGTGTACAATGTTCTCCTGGTTCTGCTCCTCTTGCTCTGCATCACTTCCTGGAGGTTGTTCCAGTCTCCATGGAACTCCTCCATTTTATTATTCCTTTTAGCACAATAGTATTCCATCACCAACATATACCATAATTTGCTCAGCCATTCCCCAATTGATGGGCATCCCCTCTTTTTCCAGTTTTTGGCCACCACAAAGAGCGCAGCTATGAATATTTTTGTACAAGTCTTTTTGTCCATTAAGGGATATATATTTCTATTACATTTCATATGTATATAGAAAGGGAGAGAGAAAAAAGGAGACTCAGAGAAAGGAAGAGATACAGAGACAGAGACAGAGATGGAGACAGGCAGAGACAGAGAGAGAGAGACAGAGAGAGAGAGACAGAGAGAGAGAGAGAGACAGAGAGAGAGAGAGAGAGAGAGAGAGAGAGAGAGAGAGAGAGAGACAGAGAGAGAGAGACAGAGAGAGAGAGACAGAGAGAGGAAGAATGCCTGCTATGTGACTACTTCTAAAAGAAGGCATTAATTCTTGAAGAAGATAGAAGACAACATAAGAAAAAGAGTCAGTGTACCAAATGGGAGCCACGTAGGACTGAAAGAGATCAATGAAAGACTCAATTCTACAGAGCAGAAAGGAATCTGCCTCTGAATCAGAAAGGTTTAATTTACTCATGGCCACTTGTCTTTGACCTTACATTTCACTATTCCTACAGGTACATGTGCCACAGAGTCTGACATATTACTATAAACAGAACTGCGTTTGCTCTTCACTAAGTAAAGTTGAGCTGATCTAATGCCATCCTTGGGCTTCATGCCATCTTAAGTAGTACTGTGCTAAAGATAGCATGAATTTCCCCTGGTACTTTTAACAATTCCCCTCAGCCCCCATAGGGTTCAAGCAAACCAAACTTTCTCTGGTTTACATATCTGTGGTCCATTTATGCATGCCCCAGTTCCTATTTCTATTTATTAGCAGAAAGAGATGAATAACCAATAAAAAGTTCATTTTAGCAAAATCTATAAAAGGTGTCATAAAGCTCCTTTTTTAAAAATCGTGGTAATGACAACAATTTTTTAAAACCTTTTTTTCACTTATTTTTAAAACTCTTACTTTCCATCTTAGAACCAGTACATAGTATTGGTTCCACAGCAGGAGGGTGGTAAGGGCTAGGCAATGGCAGTTAAGTGATTTAGTGTGGGTCATGCAGCTAGGAAGTATTTGAGTTCAAATTTGAACCCAGGACATCCCATCTCCAAGTCTGGCTTTCAATTCACTGAGCTACCCAGTTGCCCCATTTTAAAACTTTCAAATTTAATTTGGAAAGTATATGATACTGACAGCCCGGGTGACCTTGAGCAAGTCACTTTGTACCTTGTTTTCATAATTTACAAAATAAATTAGATGTACTCCAAGGTTTCTTCCAACACTGTAGCTGTGATTCTACATGAATAAAATGCCAAATATGCAGTGAATGGTAAGAAAGAATGACTTAATGGCTATGGTTGTTTATGAAGGGACATGCTTTGATATATAATGATAGTTTTTAACCTGGGATCCAGACCCCTATGAGGTTCATAAATAGATACTTTGGGGGGAGATCTGTGAAATTGGACAGGGAAAGAATTCTATCTGTATTTGAAATAATTATAATTCCTTAACAATTCTATGTTTTTACTGTATGTATTTAAAAACACAAGTCTTTAAAAAATTAAAATTTAAAAAAAATTTTTTAAATTAAATAATAAAATAAACCACTAGTCTTGGTGGAGTTCCTAGACTTCACCAGACTGCCAAAAGTTTCCAGGATACACACACACACAAAAAAATAAAGAATGCTTGCTGCATTTGTTCCTTTGAATAAACTGTAAATGGAGGAGAAAATGAAGGAGGAAAGACATTGGGTTGGCCCTTTCTATTAAAATACCTTTTTAATTAACAGACATATCAACATCATCAAATATTCTATTCAATTTCCCAAATACTTATTAGGATGCCTACTATGGACCAAACACTGTGCTAGGCTCTGGGGATGTAGAGAATCCTTTCCCCACCACTGGAAAAGTGACATAGTTCTTCCCTTCAGGAAACAAGTTCTCCTGGGGTGAGGGCTAGGGAATTGTAAACAATAATTTGTGCAAATAAATAAATATTCTAGGTCATTGGAAAGAAAATTATCCCCTTGCAAGTAGTGGGGGCTTGGTAAATCCAATCCAGCAATCATTTATTTAAGGGACTATTATATTGAAGAACCTTTTACCAGGCACTTTATAAAAATATCTGTTGATTGACAGGCTGAATGAATCACAAGCGTTCATTAAGGTCTCTGATCCTATACTAAGGATTAGTTTGTTGTTGTTCAGTCCTTTCAGTTGTATTTAACTCTTCATGACCCCATTTGGGCTTTTCTTGGCAAAGGTACCACAGTGGTTGGCCATTTCCTTCTCCAGCTCATTTTACATGTAAGGAACTAAGGCCCAAAGAATTAAGTGACTTGCCCAGAGTCACATAGCTAGTAAATCTTCCTAATTCTAAGCCCACTGCTCTATCCACTGGGCTCCCACTAAAGATTAGTCTTTTCTTATGGAAAATAATACAAAATCATTTCAGAAGAGAGAGAAAGCTAATAACTAGAGGGATCAAGAAATGCTTTATGAAGGAGACTGGCATCTGGCCATATTGTAAAAGAAGCTAGGTATACTACAAGGCAGAAGTGAAATGGGTATATTCTAAACCTAGGGACAGCCTAGACAAAAGCATGAAGGCAAGAGATGGGTTGCCAGTTTGATTGAATAAAAGGGAGTACTAAGATTGTAAAGATAGATAATTGTCAGAAATATCAGATTGAGAAGCTTATATTTTATCCTGGAAACAAAAAGAAACCAAAGAAAAAGTTTGAAGAGGGAGGTGAAAATGAACCCCTGGAAGGGATATTTGAGTTTATCTGCCCCTTCATTTTATAGAAGGGGGAGTGGACCAAGAAAGGGGGAGAGACTCATCTAAGGTCACAATTTGACTGGAAAAAAGCTGAGATGAGAACTCAAATTTCCTAACCTTCTAGTCCAAAATGACTTGGCTACTGACCTTGAGGCATATGTCTGATCTTTAGAGAAGTCTATGAATTATCTTTGCCTCTCTGATCCCCAACAGGGGAAATGGGAAGACCTGGGTTAGATATTGGAATGAATCATCCCAACAAAAGAATAACACTTTATATAAGGTAATAAAGGGGAAGAAGGAAGTTTTTTAACCTAGTGATCTCCACAGAGAGAAAATCTAACTAATCAACACTACAGCAGATGTAACTTGTATCCTAGTGCCCCCTAAATTTTGTTGGCGTGGACTCAATCCAATCCCATGGGGCTATTCTCCAAATTATTGTTATTTATGGATAGTTACTTAGCATCTCCAAGTTGGAGCTCAACCCTAATGTCAATGGAATGATTCTGCATTCTTTACTTGTTAATGACATGTTTATGAGCATTTATGATAGTTTTCATTTTATGACTTTTTAAATAAAGAAATCTGGACTAACCAAATCGTTCCCTAAAATCCTTCTAAATTCTAAGGCTACAAAGCAAAATTGTTGATTACATTTTCCTTTTCACTAAAACTAACGTACAAATTTCAGATTAAATTCGTGAGGAAATGACATATTTTTCATGTATTGAATGACCCTTGTATAATCAATGCATATAATACGTTGGTGTCTATGTTTTTAGGAATTGGATGGTAACTTTACTGCTTTAAATGATCATAGAGAAGGGTGTAGAATATGATAATGTTAGAGGAGGAAACCCTTTCTCCCAATGTCAGTCAGCACCTTCTCTGAAACCCAGAGTTGCTTAGAGTCCTGGGAAATGAAGTCACTTGTCTAAGGGCACACAGACTGCATTATAGGTGGGAACTTGGAACAAGGTCTTCTTGTCTTCAAGGACAGTTCTCTAGCCATTAAACTATTGCCTTGCCAATTAAATACCTTGATGTCAGGAAGAACAAAAGAAGAAGAAAGTTTGCAGGAGACTCAGGAGCTGGATGGGGTTGGAAGAGCCAGAAGTGGGTGCTCGTTGGGAGCACCAAAAAGAGCTGAGAGCAGATCCTCACGTACAATCCCTGTTTTCATAAAAAACACCATTTATTTAATAGCTACAAATGGGAGCCCTGGAAAAGAAAACAGGGAGGGGCCTGGTAATACATTTGCAATATGCAGGATTAAGAGTGTTTGGCAGGAACAAAGGAAGGCCCAGTTAATGTTTTGGGCAAACAGGATGATTTGACAGGTGCAAAATGTGTTTTGTTCATACAGTAATATAAAGGGCTGTGAGTGGTTTACATACTGTATTAGGTCTGGTAACATGAGAGCTGCCTCCTGTGCTAATTGACATTCATTACCTATACTCTCTGGCAACAGAGCTCTCTTTATTAACCTCCTGGAGGGAATTAGAAAATCCTACATGGCTTCTTTCTTGCTTATGCAGCATGTGGTGACCCTCTCATGCCCCAATATGGCGGACATCATGTCTCAACAAGGTTCTGCCATCTTTCCAGTGGCTTTTGGGAATAATGACTGCGAACAAAATAGTCAATTCTGAGAGAAAAAAAAGACCATCTTGTTAGATAGTAACTTTTATCCAATGCACAGATGAGAAATTTGGGTTGAGGGGACTGTTGGATGGTGGGTAGAGTGAAAGATTTGGTGTCTGGGGGACCTCAATTCAAATCCCAGTTCTGCCACTTCATGCCTACATGACCTTAGACAATTCCCTAGGTTTCTTCATCTGTAAAATCCAAGAACTGAACTAGATAACTAATTTTTTAAATAATTCTTGTTACTTTTATTTTATTTTCATTTTTAAATTTATCTATTTAATTAATTAATTTAGAATATTTTTCCATGATTCCATGATTCATGTTCTTTCCCTCCCCTTCTTCCTCCCCTATCCTATAGCCAATGAGCAATTCCACTGGGTTTTACATGTTGAACTAGATAACTATTAATATTTTTTCTAGGGCAGTTAGGTGATGCAGTAAGTAGAGCACTGGGCCTGGAGTCAGGAGTACCAGAATTCAAATCCAGCCTCTGAGATATACTAGCTATGTAAAACCTGAGAAAGCCACTTAACCCTGTTTGCCTCAGTTTCCTCATCTGTAAAATGAAGAAATGGCAAACCGCTCCAGTATCTTTACCAAGAAAACCACAAATGGGATCATGAAGAATTGGACACAACTGACTAAACAACAAAAAATATTTCTTTCAGCTCTAAATCCATGATTCTATAAATTACCTGGTTCCTCATGTCTGCTAATGGTTTTATCTACTGCTTCTATGCAAGGGGGTAAAGGGAAAAGGGTCTCTCTTTTGGTTTTTGGTTTTGAGAATGAACATACTTGTCATCCCACCTTTATAGTGAATCATTCAACACATTGTTGTCGGTGATCTCTTTTCAGTTTGTTGTTCAGTAGTATCTGACTCCTTGTAATACCATTTGTAGTTTTCTTGGCAAAGATACTGGAGTGGTTTGCATTTTCCTTCATTTTATAGATTGAAAAAACTGAGGCAAACAGGATTGATTAAGTCACTTGCCCAGGGTCACAGAGCAAGTAAGTATCTGAAGTCAGATTTGAACTCAAGAAGATGAATCTTCCTGACTCCAGGACTCCAGGACTCCAGGCACTCTATCCACAGTGCTGCCTAGCTGGCCCCAGCAATCCATTAGAGGACAAAAACTGATGAGCACTTTATGAGGAAATCTAAACTACAAAATGGCCAGAGAGACCAATTAAATGTGTATTACATAAGTGGCCCAGTCCAACTTAAGACACAAATTGTGATTTCCTTACTAAGTAGCTACAATCCCTCCTCAGCCCCATCCTGCCAAGCCACTGAGTGCTCTTTGTTTTTATCCCTTGAAAAAACAAGGACATATCTGGCTGGTTCTCTAGGCACCATCTCCTGACTCAAGCCAAAATTATTCTCTGAGTACATTTTCCTGGGCACACTGAAACACTGATATTTTTGCTTTATCCCCCTTGGTCCTGATACCTAGAGATCTTTCTCAGATGGGCTCCCAAGTTTTCCTGAGCATTCATACGTCCTGACTTTCAGGCCCCTTTGACCCTTGTGTATGTCCCCTTTGTTCAGTTTGTGATCATTCTTTTTCTGGCTCACCATGAATCAGGATTTCCCAGTACCTATATTTATTTCTGATATGCAAAGGTATCTCCAAGAATAGTAAGTTGCAATCATTTGCCAGTCTGTACTGATAGAGGATATTTTTCCTTGGCAGGGGGCGGAGGGGGGGGGGTTCCCAACACCTATAAAACCACCAAGGGATAGGTGGAGAGGTTGTGGGGAAGAGATAGAATGGAAGCCAACAATTGAGCATGGGTTTGGGAATATGGGGCATTTGGCATTGAAAAGAAGTAGCAGCAGGGAGTAGTAGGGAAAAAAAAACTCCCATTGTAAATAAAGAATATTTAATACTAATAAGCAGCTGACATTTCCATTGCCCTTTACAGTTTATAAAATCTTTTACCCGTATCCTACTATTTTTATCTCCACAACAACCCTTTCAGATCAGTGCTTTAATTATCTCCATTTTATTGATGGAAAAACTGAGGCTGGGAGTGATTAAGGGTCTGGTATTCTGGTGCTGAGTCTGTCCCTAAGTATGACTGTGCAAATCAAATCAAACAAATGTATATGTAAAAAGCTTTGTAAACCTTAAAGCATGATATAAAATGCCAGTTGTTTATTATTACTAGAGGCAGCTAGATGGTGCAGTGGATGGAGTTCTGGGCCTGGAATTAGGAAGACTCTCACAAGTTCAAAGCCAACCTAAGACACTGACTAACTATGTAACCCTGGGCAAAGTCATTTAACCCTGTTTGCCCCACTTCCTTTTCTGTAAAATGAGCTGGAGAAGGAAATGGCAAACCGTTCTAGGATTCTTGCCAAGAAAACCCCAATAGGGTCTAACAAGGAGTTGGACATGGCTGAACAACAACAACAACAACATTATTATTATTTTCTGCTTCTGTTTCTTCATCTGTGAAATGGGAGCACTGACTAAATGCCTTCCAAGATGATAAACTTTATCTAGGAATCATGAAGAGAGTAAAGTAGAAGAATCAGAGTAAACAAAAGGATTGGTCATGAGCCAAAGCATAAGACTGGAGAACTCTAAGACAAGCAGTCTGAATATTAATGAGGTCCCCATAATTTTTTGGCCCGATGGAAAGGAAATGAGTCATTGACCATTTTTGCTAGCTAATAAACAAAGCACGAGCAATACCAGCTGTTTCCAGGATCTGCTGCCATTTTGTTTTTCCCCTGTTTAGAAGGCATCCTCACCTAGCCACCCTCAAGCCCCAACAATTCGGAAAGGAGGTGACAATGGTCACTTAATCAGAGACAATTCACACTGGAGTCACCTCTGGGAAAGACAACAGGGATTCATTCCCACAGTCACCATACGATGCTGAAGGGTTTTACAGAGCACACTCCCACTCCTGCACCCAGAAGCTTCATGGACAGGGCTGTGTTCTAGGAGCCCGCCTGCTCCTTTCCAAAGTTCCAGCTTGGAAGATGTTGCAGCTGCTTTTGCACAACCACTCTCCAGTTGAAGAGGTCAGGGGCTTACACGCACACCACCGCCAGGAAGCCTTGCCTTCATAGCCTCTCTTGCCCAGCCAGCACTTAAACTCCTTCCCCCTCCTCGTCCTCCTTTCTACTTTGAAGCCTTAACAGGTATTACCCAGAGTTGGGCTGAACTTGATGCGGTGGAGTTGTGTCTCTCTCACCCTCTAGAGAAGCTTTGGTGAAGGCGTGGCACTAGTGCAGAGCCATAACTGAGGCAGCTGCTCCATCGCCCTCTTCCCAGCACTTGTAAGAGAGTTGACACACAGGAAGTGGAACACTGCGAGAAGCAGGAGGGGTTCTCCTCATTTCCCTTTTAACACACTCCAGGACATCTTCTGCATGACCCAGCCCTCTGTCTAGCCGCCCAAAGCAAACAATTTCTCCCTCCACTTTCTCCAGTAATGTGGGGGCTCACAGACAGCTTGAATCTGCCCTCTGGGCACTCAAACCTTAAAGGTTTGCCAAGGATGCTGTGGAGTCTAGACCATATTTCCCATGGAGTTTTCTTGGCAAAGAAACTGACATAGTTTGCCATTTCCTTCTCTGGGACCTTAAGGCAAACAGAGGTCAAGTGACTTGCCCAAGGTCCCACAGCTAGCAAATATCTGGGGCTGGACTTGAATGCACTGGTTTCTGAGTCCAGGTCCAGTGCTCTATCCACTGAGATGGTTGCCTCTTGAACCTTTTACCTTGGGTGTTCTAGTCAAAAACCACAGAAATAAAGTATGGGTCTCTGACAACAAGGGACTGCTGTGATGGGGCAAGAATCACCTCTGATGGAAGAGTCATGCCAGCAGACACTCACTCTCTCTCTCTCTCTGTCTGTCTGTCTCTGTCTCTCTCTGTCTCTCTCTGTCTCTCTCTCACACACACACACACACAGGAATAGGAGAAGCCAAACCAGAAAGCAGAAATACTTCTGTCAAGACAACACTGTAGAGGTAGCTAGGTGGTTCAGTGGATAGAGAAGCAGGCCTAGAAACAGCAGGTCCTGGGTTCAAATGTGGTCTCAGACACCCCCTAGCTGTGTGACCCTGAATAAGTCACTTAACCCTCAATTGTCCAGCCTTTAACCACTCTTCTGCCTTGGAACCAATATAGTATTGATTGTAAGACAGAAGATAATGGATTTTTTGGCTTGTTTGTATTTCTTTTAAGAAGACAACATCATAATGAGGAGGAAAATCAAAGCAGGAGGCTCAGGGTCCATGCAGATGGCCAGCAACAGGAAAATTGTGTACCCAGAAAGGAATAAGGGAAAGCAAGTGATTAAAGTGATTGAACAGTGAGCCAAGAGAACAGCACAGGGTCATAAGATCAGATTTAGAACTAGCAGAGATGATAGAAAATAATTATATAATAATTTTCATTTGTTTATATTAAAGTTTGCAGTGTTTGCAGATGTGTGCATATATTATATATAATATGTACGTGTATGTATTATATATTCACACACACACACATATATATATGGCTAACAAATATACATTCTCTCATTTGGTCCTCTGATATCCCTGTGAGGAAAGTGCAATTATTATCTCTATTTTACAGATCAGAAAACTAAGGCTCAGAGAAATTAAGTGATTTGCCTAGGATCACAGCTAAGCAGTGCAATAGAGTTCCAGGTCTAAAGTTAGTTCAAATCTGGCCTCAGACACTTATGGACTGTGTGCCCCTAGGCAAATCACTAAACTCTGTTGGCCTCAGTTTCCTCATCTGTAAAATGAGCTAGAAAAGGAAATGGCAAACCACTTCAATATCTTTGCCAAGAAATCCCAAACAGGGTCACAAAGCGTCAGACACCACTGAAAAATGACTGAATGATTACAAAAAGATACTTCTGTGAATTCTTTGTAAAAAAGCATGCCTTTCTACCCTTAATCAGCTACCAGGCTAGACAGACCGAGCCAGTGACTGAGCCAGGCTTCCCCATAATCTCAGCCCTTCACGGTCTGAAGCAGCGTCCTTGTGATTGGGTGACCCCCAGTTAACACAAAAGGATTCTCGGAGGACCTGTTGTCTCAGATTTTGCAGCCTTTTCATCTCTCATCCAGATAAGAGCCAATCTTGAGCCATCAGGGGTGAGAGAGTTGTTGATAACAGTAATTGGAAACAGCTGGCTGTGAGTGTGGGAGTGGGAAGAGCTGGAGCTCTGGTAAAGGCATCACGCCGATAGAGGCCCTCCTTCTAAAAGCCAGAGAGAGGCCTTTTATCAATTCAGCAAATTCAAATCTAACATATATTTAGTAGACCCTTACTTTGTGTGAGCAAGGGAAAAAACAACAAAGATTCTGGCCTCAAGGAGATTACAATCAGGTAGCAAAATACTAACTACTGCACAACAGTCTAGTAGTTTATACTTACAAATATAATTACAAGTTTCAAAGAGGTATCTCTTTATGAGAAGGCACTAGACACAAATGTTGCCTAGGTAATGCAATGGATAGTTTTAGTTCTGGAGCCAGGAAGACCTGAGTTCAAATGTGCCCTCAGACATTTACTAGCTATATGACTCTAAGCCAGTTACTTAACCTCTGGCTGCCTCAGTTTCCTCAACTGTAAAACGAGTATAAATTAGTACCTAACCTACAACGTTGTGGTGAAGATCAGATAGAGAGTATTCATAATGTGCTTAGCATAGTCTCTAGAACTGAGTAAACGCTCAGTAAATTATTGGTTCCTTCCCTTTCCCCTAACCCATATCCCATGCTTAATCCCCATGCCTCTCTACTTCCTTAAGATGTGTACATTGATGAAAGAGTGAACTTAAAAGTTTTTAAAAGATTTTGCTTTCACAAAGTCTGCCCTCTGGCTAACAAAAGGGAGATGATTCTGGCCCACGATGTAATATGGTACATTTGAAAGAACAGTGACCATGGGACCTGAGTTCCAACTCCAGTATGCCTCTTGTGTATCCTAAGCACCCTGGTTCTCAGTTTCTTTATTTGTAATATAAGAGGCTTAGACTAGATTACCTCTAAGATACCTTCCACCTCAACAGTAATGATACTATGAACTTAAATACCTTTAACAACTGTGGTAGCAGGGGCAGCTAGGTGGAGAGAGTGCCAAATCTGGAGTCATGAAGACTCATTTTCCTGAGTTCAAATCTAACCATACACATGTCTTAGCTGTGTGACCCTAGGCAAGTAACTTAACCCAAATTGCTTTGCCCTTCTTACTCTTCTGTCTTAGAATCTATATCAATTTTAAGACAGAAGGTAAGGGTTATTAAAAAAACAACAACTGTGGTAGCTTCCTGAAGAACCCATGGATGAGGACTTGATGACTACCAAGATACCTCATAAAACTTAAAAATAGATGAAAGAATAAGAAATAAAAGCTTTCCAAAGAAAGAACCCATTTAGCATACGAGGACTACCCAGGAAGAATGCTATGAAGGTTCACCAATTGTTTTTGGATTTTTAGAAAAGATGTTTTCTCAGGCATAGCAAGAATAGTAGCATTTCCTTCAAGAACTTGGAAAGCACTCTCTCACAAATACACACAGAGACAATGGGAGAAATGAGATCTTGTAGTACAATGGGGGTGAAGTAGTTCGTCCTTCATTTCAAAGAGAACCAATGAAATCATGGAGTGATGTCTTGACTTGAAGGTGAAATGGATTTGTTAGGCAGTGTTGCTCAAAGTTGTCAGCCTCACTGTCTTTTTCAAAGTCATAAAAGCCCAGTACTCAGTGGATGATGGGTTTCTTTTATGTCAGACTCTCCACAAACTGCTTCAACCTCCTTCTTGGAGCCACAGATGAGAACTGAGTATCAGGTGGACACCAGAGTGAAGTATGAACAGCCCTGAAAAGGGCTCAGCAAGCCCTCACGCCAGAGGTGCCAGTCTTCCCTGGGTTGCTAGGCGACACCATAATGCACAGAACACTGGCCCCAACACCAGAGGTGCAGGTCCTCCTTGAACACCTCGTATACCCCAAGGTGCTAAGGCCATTCACAACTCTGCAGCATCAAAGTTCTGATATCTTGTATTCTTCCAGAGACCTTAAGAAATTCAAAAATTAAATGTGGAACAAGATGTCAGGATCAAGGGTGGATGAGTTCCTCATTTGTGAGGTTGTGTTGACTCCTCACTGGGCATGGCACCTCTGCTGGAGGGGTGTCTCAGCCAGTTCTACCCCTCATGGGACAAGATGTCTTGGGCTGGGTCACACAGGGTGTTTGGTTGCTAGGCTGGTTTCTCACTGATTTCAGAGGCTGCTGGGCTGGGTTTAACTCTGTCCTTCATCACTTTCAGCCTCTGGCTCCCCTGGCTTTTCAGTTGTAGTGATCCAGTGCTCTTTGCAGCAAATGCAGGCATTTCACGTTATAATCAGAAGAAATCACTCTTTGATTCCCTGGAGCTTTGCTATTGACACATAGGAGATAAGAGAGATCTTTTGTCCTCCTGTTCTTCATTGCTTTCTGGTTCAAAAGTTATTTCCTTCAGCTAGGGAGTTTAATTTTCTTTAAATGTTTTTAAATTAATAAAAAATTTCAATTTATTTTTGCTCCTTTGTACGTCTTTCCCCCAATCTCTGGGAAGTGTAGAACAAAAGTTTTGTAACAAATATTTATAGTCAAGCAAAACAAATTCTCATATTGGCCATATTCAAAAATGTATGTCTGATTCTGCATGCTGAATACATTACCATGAGGAGATGAGTAAGATGCTTAACATTTAGTCCAGTACAATCATAGTTGGTTATTGCATTGATCAGATTCTCAAATCTTGAAAAGTTGTTTGTCTTTACAATGTTTTATTATTCTAATTTTGCTCTGTTCTTTCTATATCAGTTCATACAATTCTTCCCAGATTTCTCTGAATCCTTCGCTTTCATCATTTCTTAAACTGAGAAAGCATTTCATTACTCTGAAACACTTTACCTAGTCTCTGATTGGTACTTCCTTAGTTTAAATTTCTTTGCCACTGCAAAAAGAGAGGCCATATTTTTGTTCATTTTTTTCCCTCTTGGGATATAGGTCTAGTTATGGCTAGATCAAAGAATGGATTAGTAGCTTTTAAATGTAATTCCAATTTGCTTTCCAGAATGGCTTAGATCAATCTACAGCTCCCCCAGCAACACATTAATGAATCTACTTACCCTCAACCCCTCCAACATTTACTTTTTCTGTTTTGTCAACTTTGCCAATCAAATGGATATAAGGTGGAACCTCAAACTTACTTTAATTTGCATTTCTGAAGTCATTAGTGATTTGGAGCATATTTTCAAAGAGCTGTTGCTAACTTGGATTTTTTTCTTTGAAAAGTGCATGTTCCTATAATTTGACCCTTCATCACTTGATGAAGGAGGCATTGATCTTAACAAGGGCCTCTAAAATAGCATGTATTGTTGTTACCCCCTCAATTATCCATGCCAATGGTAGGGAGGAGTAATGGTTGATCAGTGGATAATGAAAACTTCATTTATATTTGAGTTTGGGATATATTGAATTTTTTCCCCCAGCAGAAGTCTACCCTATTATGTTGGTTTAATTGAACTAAGAGGAAAGCACCCTAAAATAAATTTAACATTAACAATTAGCCAAGTGGATAATTCCCTCACAAATTACAGAGTGTAAATCAGGATTTTTTAAGAACCATACACTAATAGTTTTTACCAGATTAAATGTGCTATCAGTGCAAATGAAACAAGAAACTGCTTTTTTCAATAAATTCAAGGTACCTATAATTTATTTTCTAAAAATAAAATATAGAAAACAAGACAAGACTCTAACTTTTAATAACATGTTTGGATCCAATAGCTGGATCCATCTCTCATTTTCTCTTTTAATATTTCATGTATTAACATGTTACCTCTCCCTTTGCAACATCCTCCTTCCCTCGCTACTTAATTCCACTACTTTCTCTTTAAATTAATCTCTTTTATTTCTTTCTTGCTTCCTTGGGGACAGGTTAAACAAGCAGGTTCTTTAAAAATGCAGAAGTAGAACTCAGGGGAAAGGCTGGGGCTGAAGATGCACATTTGGGAGTCATTTGGATAAAGGTGATAGCTGAGGTCACCAAGAAAGTACAGGTACCAAGAGGAAGAAAAGAAAGAGCCTTGGAGAATACCCACCCTTACAAGGGCAGGTGAAGAATGAGCTTTGGGGAAGATTAAGATATTCTGGCTAATCTTTGTGGTGGCCAAAAATTGGAAAACGAGGGGATGCCCATCAATTGGGGAATGGCTGAACAAATTGTGGTATATGTTGGTGATGGAATATTATTGTGCAAAAAGGAATAATAAAGTGGAGGAGTTCCATGGAGACTGGAACGACCTCCAGGAAGTGATGCAGAGGGAGAGGAGCAGAACCAGGAGAACATTGTACACAGAGACAAACACACTGTGGTATAATCGAATGTAATGGCTTTCTCCATTAGTGGCAGTGTAATGTCCCTGAACAATCTGCAGGGACCTAGGAGAAAAAACACTATCCATAAGCAGAGGACAAACTGAGGGAGTAGAAACACCGAGGAAAAGCAACTGCCTGACTACAATGGCTGAGGGGACATGACAGAGGAGAGACTCTAAAGGAACACTCTAATGCAAATACTAACAACATGGCAATGGGTTCGAATCAAAAACACATGTGATACCCAGTGGAATCACGCGTCGGCTATGGGGGGTGGGAGGGAGGAAAAGAAAATGATCTTTGTATTTAATGAATAATGCATGGAAATGATCAAATAAAATACTATAAAATTTAAAAAAAGTACTTATCAATGTCTGGCACATAGTGTAAGAGTTAAATTAATGTCCATTAATTCAAGTATTTTTTAAAATAAAGTTTATTATCTGACAAAAAAAAAGATATTCTGGCTAAGATGATGATGGTGTTGGACAATAGAACTGGATTTTAGAATCATCTTAAAATACAGAAATGACAGACTTTGGGATAGGAACAGAGTGTATCTAATTATATTTGTCCTTAAAATACATTTGCCTCAAGGGAAACATAGTTCTAATGAGGAGGGCTTTAAAAGTATTCTAGGGAAAGCAGAAGAAAATTGTATGTGTATATCTACTAAATCAAATATCATGGAGTTACAGGTATGATGTCATAGGAGGATAATCTGTGGAGAGATTAGATAGTTTACAAGAGACAATAGTCACTAAGAAAGGAGTGACAATATTCATAACATCAAAAGTCTGTACGCAATTGAATATAATATAGATTTATAAAATGAACTATATGTCTTCATACAAAGAGGTAAATTTAACCTTTAGGCAGAATAAAGACTTGGTGGGAAGTGACTCATGATTAGAATATAGCAATTAAAAGGTACAACTGATTGTAAAACAGTAGTTTGAATAAAAGAGGTAGGAAATGACATTGTATATCAAGAAGATACATTCATATAAAGAAATCTAGGAACCAAAGTGGGAAAACATGGTGGAGGATATTTTGTAGTTTTTCAGTGGAGGAAGCAACATAAGCTATAAAAAAGTGGGAATTAGACTACAGATGGCCAAGGCAGAAGGAAAAAACATCTGATGAGTCCCAGAAGCAAACAATAATGGGGATAAGATAGAATAGTATGAATAGATATATGAATATGAATACAGTATATAATATACATATATATAATATAATATGAATAGATAGAATAGATAGAATAGTATGTTTAGTTGAAACTAAACATATACTTATATCTTTTTCTCTCTGTCTCTGTCTAAAAGCAGTAAATCAATACATAATATATATATATATTTATATATATATACAGAGAAAATGGATGAGACAATGATAACAGATAGTGGAGAAAGCAAAAGATTTAGATACTGCAAGGCAATGAGGCAAAGAGAATAAATAGTGCTACCTTTTGCTTGGGGGAAATGACTTTTATCACATTGGAAGTGCTGGAGAAAAAAGAAGTAACTTTTAATTCTGAAAAGGGAGAGAGGACAGTTAATGCAGGACTACCAAGAAATACAAGATTACTGGCATATGATGAGAAAGTGATTATGAGCCCAAGAGTTTTGCAGCAAAATAAGAATCATAGTTGACTAGATATTACTAGGCACATGAAGATGGAGTAGTAGGTGTTTAATTATTCTTAATTGTTGAGAAAGAGATTTTTAGATTTTGCATGTGTCATTGTTGTAGTTTCAGTAGAGAGATGTTGATGGACACCAATGGTAAATTGGAGGCCACAAGTATAGTTTACTCTTTCTAGAGAAATAGAAAATAGCTTGGGGAGGTGGTTAATGGAAGGTTATGTTTAGTATAGATAAGACATGTGCCTGTTTACAGGCAGAAGAAGAATCAGAAAGGAAGGAAGGGAGATGAAGAAAGGAAAGAAGAGGAGAAGAGAAGAGAGGAGACAGGAGAGGAAACAAGAAGAGTCAAGAAGAGAAGAAAGAGAAGGGAAAGAAAGGGAAGGGGAAGGAAAAAGAATTTACGGAACAAGACGTCAGAGTTAATAGAATATGGAATTAATGGCATAGATTGATATTGGTGAAGAAAGAGAGAACAACTTTACCCTCTCAGACTAGAAAGAGAATTAGATGGAAAAATAAAGAAATGCTTTGAAGTGGAAAGGAGAAGAGAAAAGGAAAATCAGGTTAGATAGCCTTATTCTTCTAAATAAAGTAACAATATGCTATACTATTATAATACATAATAATAATAACTAGTATACATATAGCATATTGAAATGTACAAAGTGCTTTATATACATTACATTTTTTTTTGTTTTAGCACAACTTTAAGAGGTAAGTACTACAAGTGTTGTTATCCCTACTTTATTGGTGAGAAAACAGAATCAGAGAAGTTGTAGCCTGTTCAGGACCACACAGCTAGGATATAGGATATTATGCAAATTAACTAGGTCAAAGCAAAATAATTAAATTTATTCTACAATAACCCTGCAACCTTTTACACTTGAAAAAAACTTTTTTGTATGTAATGAATCATTTTCCTTCAGACACATTTTACATAATTTAGCATTGAATTAATAAGATTATAACATATATCATTTGATTCTCCATTATGGAACCACACTTTTATCACACTATACTAAAAGTGCTTGTGACAAACAGTCTATTTCCTAAGCCTAGCTTTGATTATAGCCTCTAGATATTTAACAGTGTCTCCATCAGATTAGTTTTCAGGCTATTGAAGTATATTTATCCTCATATCTTAGAAGAATTTCTTAGCTTCTCATAACACATGGTGCAAGGTTACATTGCCATATTACATCTATATCTAGGAATTTCTGTAATTTTAGGGAAATTCTGCTTCTCAGCATATCAATATATTATCAGAGTTCATCATTCCCTTAATTCCCATCTGGCTTTGGAAGTAAAATAAAATTCCTCAAACATTTATAGTTTGAAGACAATGCTCAGCCCTTAAAGACTCACTAAGGCTTTTCACAGCAATTTGGGGATAGCCTTAAGTGAAAAAGTGAGTTTCATAAGTAAAAATGACTTTTTTAAGTCTTTAGTACTCATTTAGTACTTTATTTTTTTATTACCTGTAATAATCTTTTTTTCCTTCATAGCAATAGTTACCACTTTTTTTTTCCTAACTGGTCTTTTGATATGCCACACTAAAGAGGAATTGATAACAAGCCCTCCAGTTGTCAGGACCCTCAGAAGGCCTTGGTTTATTTTCTGTAGATTAAATAGGCTATTTAATAAGAATTGTTCAGTTCTTGGTTCTGTTTTGCATTTTAACCCCATTTTCCTTTGTGCCTTGGTGAGGCTGATCCTGTTTCCTTGTGGGTTTGAATGAGCCTTGAAACATTTGACTTCCCATACAGACAGCTGTGACCATACCTTTAATAGTTACTGCAATAGCCTTGGAGGATACTCTTTAATAGCTTCAACTTTTATGTATTTCCTTGGAATAAAATTCATTCTTTAAAAAACGCAGATTAACCACTAGATTTGTATCCCAAACAGAACAAAGATAGGACAAAAATATTTATAGCAGCTCTTTTTGTAGTGGCAAAGAATTAAAAACTGAGAGGTTGTCCATTAATTGAGGAATGGCTGAACAAGTTGTGGTATCTGATTGTAATGGAATACTATTGTGCCATAAGTAATGATGAGCAGGAAGATCACCAACAAAACCTGGCAAGACTTACATGATGCAAAATGAAGTGAGCAGTACCAGGACAATGTTGCACACAGTAACAGCAATAAAGTACGATGATCAGCTGTGAGTGACTGAATTCTATAAGAAATGCAAAGATGAGGAAAACTCAAGGTACTCATAGTGAAAAAGAAATCTACTGCTAGAGAAGGAAATGACAAGTGTGAATACAGATTGAAGCATGCCATACTTCATTCTATTTCCTCCATGAAATTTTCTCTAATGTAAGGGATATGTCTTCCTTCACAACATGATGAATATGGAAATATATATTGTGTAATATCACATGTACAACCCATATCATATTGCCTGCCATTTTAGGGAAGGGGCAGAGATGAGAGAGAGTGAAAGAGAGGATCACAAAAATGTCAGAAAACAATTATTGAAAATTGCAATAGCATGTAATCTGGAAAAAAATTAAAAATGTATTCAAAATCTCACAGAATTAAAAATGCACCCCAAAAGCTATGAAATCCATGACATGAAAGTCATTTGACTGCCAGAGAATTCACTATACATAGGTGAAGAAGAGGAGGTCAAGGTCAAACATTCTGAGTTAGTCTAGAATCAGCAGAAGCACATATCAGATTACGGCTTTCACAAAATAAAAGTATCCCTATCTGAAAATCCTTGCCTTTCCAATGTTATTTTCTTTCTTTTTTCTTCTTTTTTTTTAAACCCTTACCTTCCGTCTTGGAGTCAATACTGTGTATTGGCTCCAAGGCAGAAGAGTGGTAAGGGCTAGGCAATGGGGGTCAAGTGACTTGCCTAGGGTCACACAGCTAGGAAGTGGCTGAGGCCAAATTTGAACCTAGGACCTAGGACCTCCCTTCTCTAGGCCTGGCTCTCAATCCACTGAGCTACCCAGCTGCCTCCATCAAAAGTTATTTTCAGTCTAATAGAACTGGGTTTGGATCCCAGATGTCCCTGATTCCAAGTCCAACATTCTCTATTAGAATTCAAATGGAATTGAAAATGATAAAAGAGAATTTTTTTTTAGCTATTGCTGTCAGGAATATGATACTCTATCAATCAATAAGCATTTCTTAAGCATGTGCTTATAGTTACTGTGCTAAGCAGTTGGGATACAAAAAGAGGCAAAAGATAGTCCCTGTTCTCAAGAAATTTACAATCTAATGGATAACGATGCATTCTCTTCTGATAACTATAATTTTAAGCTAAATTCTGAGTTCTTGTTCCACCTCATAATTTTCCAAATTTCCTTGGCATTAAAGGCATAAAGTTGTATACAATGCATGAATCTTCCAAATTTTAGATCTTTTAACATAAGAGAATATCTATTTCCAGGGCAATCATTGAGTCCACTGAACCATGATTCCCAATTCCAATTATTTGTTTTAGTAATCACAAATTTAAACTTCTGCAGAGGTCTGACTTCTCCTATCTCTGTCCTCCTCTTCATTCTTGCCCAACCAAAACCAGTAAAAATCCTGGGTTCCTATCTCCATCTCCATTCATAGATACTGTGAAAATTAAGAAGCTGAAGAATGAAGATGTTCTCAAAAGAAGCTCTCCTATGGGACTAGGAAAAATTAGGGGGAGGGAGTACATGGGTCTGAGTAAGTATGGATGCACTCGAGTGAATCATTTGGTATTTTTGAGAAAGATGAATCAAAAAGCTGAAAAAGCAAAAGGAGAAAGGGGTAAGGAAAAAAATCTTTTCACTTTAAGCTCAATTCTAACCAACTCCTTTTTTTCCAATCATCCACTAAGGATAGATTTAACACTGAGTATCATAAAAGTCTTACATCAACTGATGGAAAGTAAAATGAGAAGAACCAGGAGAATATTGCACACAATAACGATGATCAACTGCAATTGACTTGGCCATTTTCAACAATACAATGATCTGAGACAATTTTAAAGGACTGACTTTATCATGAAAAAATGCTATCAACCTCCAGAGAAATAACTGATGGAGCCTGAATGCAGATTGAAGCATACATTTTTACTTTTAATATTTTTCATGTGTGTGTGTGGTTTTTTTTTTTTTGGTAGTGAAAAGGTCTGTGTTTTCTTTCACAATATGACCAATGTGTAAATATGTTTTGCATGACCGCACATATGTAACCTATATTAAATTGTTTGCCTTCTCAATGATAGGGGAGAAGAGAAGAGGGAGAAAGGGAGAGAATTCAGAAATCAGAAATTTCTTAAATTAATGTTAAGAAATTTTTACATGGGATCAGAAAAAAAAAATTTAATTAAAAAAACACTGACTACCACAACCACTGTTTTCATTTTTAAAAAATAAGATTAAGACACTTCCATAAAAGTTACTTTAATACTTTCAAAGGTCTGTTTTCCACTTGGTATGGGTATTCACTCCTTCTAGTGATGCATATCTCAATTCATTCTCACAGTTCTTTGAAAATAAATTAAATTAAATATATGCATGTTTTAAATTCCATATGTATTATTAACATTTTCTCCATCATTTTTAAGTCAACAAATAACAAATCAATTCCTAACTTGTAGCATTTCCTTATTTCTAATTTGTCAGTACTCATATTAAAAATTTAATAATTAGTTCTCCAGAACCCATACCTTTCTTTGTTGTCTGACCCTTTTCTCTACCTTTCCATAACTTCTTCCAAATGAATCTGCCCCACATACATAGAAATATATTTTGCCAAGATTTCTTTTTTTTTCTTTTAAACCCTTACCTTCCACTAAGTATTGGTTCCAAGGCAGAAGAGTGACAAGGGTCAGGAAATGGGGGTTAAGTGACTTGCCCACACAACTAGGAAGTGTCTGAGGCTTTATTTGAACCCAGGACCTCCCATCTCTAGGCCTAGAACTACCCAGATGCCCCCTCGCCAAGATTTCTTTTCATTACAAGGGTAGCAGTGTCTGTCTATGATAGTTTATATTGCTTGATAGGCCTACCTCCTTTTCTGATCATATCTTTTATACTATTTATTATTTATATTATTTCTTTTTTGCAATTTTTCAATGATAATACACTATACTCTATATGCACTCATTAATTTACACTGGTTAACCTTATTCAAGAAATGGTCATAGTCAGGATCAGTGTCTACCCTTATATTAATTTGCTATGTTTTTGCATCAATAGTTAATTTAAATAAAGCTGAATTCCTTTCATTGCAAATTATATCTTTTCATTTTAATTTTTTCTCCTCACTTGTCATTGATTCTAACTTTCTTCTTTGCCCTAATAAATCAGTGGGCTGACTGTACATTGCTGATTCAGAAATGGCCCTTAATCATTTGTTTCCTATCTAATAAGATATAAATAATTTCATTTTTTCTGATGGTATATGGTATCTGCCAAGTTCAGGACCTTCTGACTCTCCTTTTAAAGAAACTATAGAGTACCCCCCAAATCTTTGCTGAATTTTAAGCTATTAAAGCTTAAATAGCTATTTAAGCTATCATAATTATTAAAATTTACATTTTATTGTTTTTATAATTCAGATTCAAAAGAGTAGCTAAGCAGAGAATGGTTTAATATTTTTCATTTTTTTCATATATGTGTATATATATATATATATATATATATATGTATATATATATATATTTGGAGCACAAAAGACAACATAGCCATCCAATGCAGCTGAGGAAGTCTCCAGGTGTAACGACTTTTCGTGCCACTGGTCCCAGGCTTCCAACGCCGAGAGAGTGGGACTGTCTCTGTGCATCGACTTTTCCACTTAAATCTCCTTCACGCATAAGTGTCTTTGTGCACACTCATCTATCATAGATGAAAATGCACAAAGACAATCGTCATTCTCAGTTACCGAGAGGCTACTACTATAATATATACATACAAAAAATATATATATATACATATATATATATATATATATAATCCTCCCCCATGTCCACCTTTGCACTGAACGGTTCAAATTGAGTAGGGGTAACCTCATTGACTTTCTAGTATTTTTTAACCTCCTCATCCTCTGTGGCAGATATTGGCCCATACATTTCAACTATCTTTAAAGTGATATTTTTATAAATGTGCAATACAAGATGACTGAATATCCCATGAGATTGTTTCTTGTTGTCTTTGGATACATGATAAAAAAAATACTTCACCAACTCTTTTGCCTCCCCCAAAAGAGCTGTGAGATATCTATCCATTTAACTGAAATTTCCCTTTGTCTTCTAGTTGCATTTGTACCAAAAATATCAGGACTAATAAAATTCAATTCATCCAGTAGCACGAATGTCTACTTAGTTACTGGATAAAAGTCTTGAATTTGGAGTTCCAGCAGTTAAGTTAATGTCACTGCACAACAGAAAAGGCAGCTAAACGGAGAATGATTTTGTATTTTTCATCGTTTCATAGGTCACCATAGACCAGGGATTCCTCAGCCCAAGGACCCCAATCTTGGTGATGAGACTTGAGATACTTAGCTAGGCTGATCCTTGGAAAGCAGACAGAACATGTCACTAGGATCACCCCTATTTCATGATGAAGCCTATAATTAAAAAACACAAGTCATTTTAACAAGCAGTTGTTAGGCTACTATTTTCCTGGCACTGGGCTTAGGGCTGTGGATACAAAGAAATACATAACCAATCCTTATTCTCAAGGAATTCTCAGTCTAATGGGTAAGGCAACATCAAAGCAGCTGTGAACACACAATGTAGATAGAGGATAAACTGGAGAGAAGCTTAGAATGAAGAAAAATACCAGAAAATCATGAGAAATCACATGTGACTTAAAATGACTTCTCTGATCTGTGGAAGAGAGAAATTGAGAATGATTTTGTAGCAAGAGGGTGGATCAGCTGAGTGATGACCTGTCAGTCAAATGAGAAATATTCTGATTTGGAATGTTACCGGGAAAGGCAGTTGGAAGCCAGACCAACTGTTGGCTGAACCTGGTTACCTTGAAAGAGGGAAGAAGAGAAGAGACCAACTGAAGGGTTATGTCTTTTTAACCTTGTGGTCTGGTGACTTTGAAGGCAGAAGAAAGAAAGACAAAAGTCCAGATATCTCTCTGACTTGCTCTGTTGATGATAGTGACTGAACTTCAGACTTATCAGCCATTTCTCCCAATTGAACTATATTCCACCATCCTCCAACCTAAGACTCATTGTAGTATTAGGGAAATTGTCAACCCTCTTACCTCCATTCCTTATCCCTTCCTGTCTTCCCCAAATAAACCCATTACTTAAGATAAAGAAGAGAAAAAGTATTTCATTTGAAACATCATAAACTCACCCCTGAGTTGAGTTAGAAGAAGAAAGAAGGAAGTGGGGAGGGGAGGAAAAGGGAGGAAGAGGGAGGAAGGGAGGTATAGGGGGAGGAGGGAAAGACTGAAGAAAGAAGAGAATTACCTGATCTGTTATTTATCAATTACCAATCAATATAGTCCCTTATTATTACTTATTACAGATCTCAATAGCTTATCTGGATTCAGCAGTTATTTGGTTTGTAAAAATGGAGATTTGAAGCCTAGACTTCAAGCCCCAGAAGTCCTTGGTATTTCCCAGAATTCCCTATAATCTCACCTGAGTCTCCACTTGTTGAGATCAAAAGTGGTATTTAACTGGCAGTAGCGCCTACCACAGGTCTTCCATTGCAATCATGTAGCAAGTAAACTAAGCTCGGGGATTTAAATTGGCTAATCAGCCATGGGCATGTGGGTTTTTATTTGTATCTTCTTTATTCCTTGATTTTAATAATCCTTAATAAACCTCATAAAATATAATATTCTTATTATTAGAAATATAATTTAATTTTTTATAGGTTGTGGTGCCCAAAGGGGGTATATCAATATAATAGTTTTCACATCCTATTAGGGAAGAAAAACTCTCTTCTGAAATCTTTTTTTAACCCCTTACCTTCCGTCTTGAAATCAATTCTATGTATTGGTTCCAAGGAAGAAAAGTGGCAAGGACTAGGCAATGGGAGTCAAGTGACTTACCCAGGGTCACCCAGCCAGGAAGTGTCTGAGGCCAGATTTGAACCTAGGACCTCCCATCTCTGGGCCTGACTCTCAATTCATGAGCCACCCAGCTGCCCCCTGAAATCTTTTAAGGTTCAAATAATAAATAAAATAATAAAATAAAAATTAAATTAAAAATAGAACTTAGCAGGGACATGGAAAACCATGGTCTCTTATACTAAGGAATGGGAGGAATGAGTCTAGAAGCACAGTTTGATGTGAAGGAGAGAGAACAGACTTTCAAGGCAGGAAGACCTGGATTCAAGTTCTGCCTTTAACTCTCTCTGACCCTGGACAAGGCACTAACCTGTCATTGACCCCAGGCAAAACAAATGGATCTAGAGGATCCAGTTTTTTTTTTTATCAGTAAGTTCCCTAAAACAATTAAATTAATTTTAAATTAAATCAGTTGCATTAATGATATAATAAACAATATGTAATATAATTAAATCACAGATCCATTAAAAAAAAAGTTTAACTCAGACATAGCAAGGAAACATTAACCTGAGGGGGGAGGTTGGGAGACTTAGTCAGGTAAGCATATAGTTTTTTGCTATATTATCTACATGTAGTCACCAGACAGTAAGGTAAAAAACAGTTGCTGATGGCCAGATTTCTACCTCCTTAAAACAGATGAGAGTAAAGATTGGGATAATTTGTGCCATGATTTAGTATCTTCATCCTATGTGAGTTTCTCAGTTTTAACAATTCCCCCTGACTCCTACCTACATATTTACCCACAACCTCATTACCTTACTCCCTCCCTATTCACAGATAGGCAGAGTCCAATGCCCAAATCATGGCCAAGTCCAAATTTGTCCCATTGCTACTCAATCATCTCTTTGTAATTAATTATTCCAATGTCCAGAATGGCCATTAGGAATCGCTATCATATGTCCCTGTGATGTGACTTGTATATTCTCCACAGGGATAAAGTGGGGGAAATAGAGACGAACTTCTTTGACAGGGATATTATTTCAGTGGGTTTGCACTTTCAAAGAGGCTCCTTCTGATTGATGAGATGGTCACCAGTTCTGTAAAAACAGGGCAGCCATTGTAATGGAAATTTACACATTGGGAGAAAAACAAAGTGTAAACCCAGAGTTTGTTTGTTATTTGAAAGAAGCCTGCTAGAAATAAAACAGATGAGATGGACAGTGGCTCTCCATTCAGGAGGAGAATTACTGGAGCGCTTGCCTGGAAGTGGATCCCTCCCCCTAACTTATTCAGGTTACAGAGGCCAGAGAGCAGGGTGTTAGCATGGTGATCAAAAAGCAGAGGACAGAGTCAACACTTCTATCCTTTCCTTCCATACCCAGAGTAAAAAGACAATGTTGGCTTTAGATGACTATCAGTAACTGGCTCTTGTCAGACTCTCATTTTCTTGGCTTAACCTATAGTCCTGCCTCCTTTCTCAGGGACAGCAGTTGGGTATTTGTTTTTTGTTTTGTTTTGTGTTTTGGTTGTATTTGCTTTTCCCACACTCCACCTATACTTCTGTTCTGAAGCACAGTCCCAAGGGTTATTAGGAAGCACTCAAGACACACTCTAGGGATTGTGCACACACAATTTCAGATTGTGGTCAGCAAACAATGTGTCTTTTTTAAAAATCTAAAATGTTTCCTGTTGTTTGCTTCAAGAAGAATGGATTTCTCTAGTCTATTGGATGCTTAAAGACATGGCCTGGGAAAGAAGTGAACCAATGCTTGAAATAAGAGTCATTTTAAAGATTTCTGATGACTACAGCATTGATGCCTAGACAGCTACAATTCACAGGAGGCATTCTCAAAAACTGACTTCTATACAATCTGAATACAGTCATGTGTCCTTTTTTTGAGAGCATTCATTTTATCCATGCAAATGAGGAAATGTGCCTTCATTTTTGTCTGAGCCTGGCACAGAGTCTGGCATGGATATGCACCTAGTAAGTGCTTGAATTCTTATTGCCTGATTGATTCTCTAACATACTCAAATGAATTAGCAATCTCATCCTTAAGTGACCCCTTCACAAAAAATAGTCATCTTTGCCTTCCTATCCTGTGACCATCAGCCATTTCCTCCAATGGGTCTACCCAATATACTGGAACCCATTATCTCTTTTTCCAAACACCAGGGGAGTACCATTTGAGCCCTTGGACCCTTTACCTGTCATCTCTGGCTCTCACCATGTATCAAGTCTGTCTTCTCTTTCTGGAATACATTTCTTTAATGATATGCTTTCCCCCTATTTTTCTTGATAAGTTTTCATTGGTTATATGTATCATATACATTATATATGTATATAATGATATATATTCATTGGTATATAATATATATTATATGCCACTCACACCCACCATGAACCTTTATGATGCTCATCTTTAGAGACATAGGTATTCTGGGTAAAACTAGTATCCAGCAATATCAGTAAAATACTTGGATTTTCTATGAAAAAGATGGGCCTTTGGTATAGAACAAAAGTGAGGAGTTAATAAAACTACAATGCAATTTCCTAAATGTAAAAGAGCCTGTTTTATTTCTTTTCAAATCTGGGTCCGACCCTTCATCCATCTATATAGACCTTGACAGCTATACACAACTACCAGACAAGCACTGTAAGGTGTCCATTCAGATGCCCTTTGAAATACAGATAATAGACATTCTTTATCTATTCAGTCTTTCCCACATGGAAGAGTAGACCAGCCTCCTTGGGGGTGGTTATAGATCTCTTACTGGAGGCTTGGGAATGTTTTGTGGTTTGCAACAATCCACATAATGTCATCCTCAAACCAGGAGGATCTGGAGGACCTCATCATCCAAAGGGATTCCTGCTTAAGCAAGACTCTGGGCTGGATGTCTCCTTCCCAGTGGTAAGTACTTTCCAGCAAGTACACAAACCCTCCTCATCCTCTTCACCTGGTGCTTATTAGTAGGCGGGCATCAAACAGGATTATTTCAGCTACACCTTTTGAATTATCTTGAATCTAGATGAGAGATGAGTTATTATAAAAGAATCCATACTTATCAAATCTAATGCTTTTCCATAATTAACAAATGCTAATTTCACAGCGAGGTGGAGCACTGGGCCTTGAGTCAGAAAGACCTGAGTTCATATCTGTCTTCAGACACTTATTAACAAGTGACCCTGAGAAAGTCATTTAACTCTGCCTCAGTTTCCTCATCTGTAAAATGAACTGGAGGAGGAAATGGCAAACAACTTCAATCAATATCTTTGCTAAGAAACTCCAAATAGCATCTTGAAGACTAACAACAGAACTTTTGCTATTCAAAAGATGAATTCCTCATTTCTCTCTTGACTCCTAAGAAACAGACTGATATGTTGTCCTCACATTTCACAGGGTCCTCTACCTGATCAAATGTTGGATCATTTTCCTTTGTTTTGCAATATTTATTTGTATGTGCCTGAACTAGAACTGGAGGCCACATTTCTTTTTGTTGTTCATGTTTTCCCTATTGATTAATCTGCTTATGTTTAAGGTCCTTGAGTTTCCTCCTTCCAGAGATATTTGATGATTTCAGGTCCCCTCCCCCATCCCGCTCCTTTGTTTTCTATTATTCACTTTCTATCTCCTCTTTAATAATGATTTCTTTGGGGACTGAGTCTCAAAGGGTCTCAGCCTCCTCCCACACTAGCTGTCACTAAGCAAATTTCTATAGCCTGGAGGCTATAGAAGACCCTGGAGGGTCTTCAGGTTCTAGAAAGAGAAAGCAAATGGAGTTGTTACAATTCCAAGTTACTCAGGGTCTGAAGCATGGCCCTTGGGCTATGAAATACCTTTAAAATTCAACATCACCTCCTGGAATTCTCACTTTTTTTTTGGTACCCTGGGATCAGGCATAGAGTGATAGAATTGTAGTATCTAATCTACTCCCAACATCTTATTCCAGTCTTTATATCGAATTGGCCAGTATGTATTTAGCTTTGTGCCTGGGGGATGAGAGGTCCAAGAGAGGCATAAAGACCATCCCTGGCCTCAAGAAGTCTGTAGTCTAAAAGAGAAAACACAACTTAAACGCTAGAGGAAAGTATAAGATAGAAAGGGCTGAGCTATATAGAACAGACCCAAAGGACTTTAGGGAAGCCAAAGGAGTTTAGAGGATGGAGAGTTGATTTGGGGTTGAAGCTGTCTGGGAATGCTATGAGTGGGAGGTAGGTTTGAGACATCTGGACAAACAGGGAGCAAACATTCCAGGCTGGGGAAATACCATGACTGGACTGACTGGAGCCAACAGATACTTCTTACTGGCAGCAGCGGGAGATCAAGTTGGATTGGTAAGGTAAGACCAGATTACTAATGATGGTCTTTCAGGCCAGGATTTCATCTTTAGGCAACAGGAAGCCATTGTAGGTTCTTGAGCAAAGCGAATGTCATGGGGAAGGTGATATTTGAGGAAAATTAATTGGGTGGCGATGTGTAAGATGAATGGAAGTGGGGAAAGACCGGCGGCAGGAAGGCCAGTAACGACGCCATTGCAGTAATCCAGGTGTGAGGTGATGAGGACCTTGATTAGGGCAGTGGCTGTGGGAGTGACAAAGGAAGGACTGGGTCCAAGAAAAGTAAAAACGGATGAATCAGAGATCCAGGAACTGTCTGGAGTCCTTCATGGACAAACTGCAAATGATAGATGGCAGATTAAAATATATTGTGCCCCAAAGAGTGAGGAGCGAATTGGGATTTAATCACAAACAGGAGAACCAAGACCAAGCTGCAGTTAACCACTGTCAAATTCTGACAGTCCCGGGATCCCAAACAGTTTCTGACAAATGCTCCATGCTCCCGGCTCTAAGACTATTTTAAAAGCCAATATCTTCACCCCACCAGCCAAAGAAAAGTCACTTTCTAACACTGTGAAAGTATGCTTGGGAGTGCAAAGGAGGAAATGGGAGTCTTTACAAAGGCTCTTCAGGGTACAGGCAGGATGAAGATTGGAAAAGTCCATGCCCCGGATATTCGGTTTAGCCCAGCGGAAGTGGAGAGCAAGCTTGGGAGAAGACCTCGGGAGCACATGCCGCGATGCATCTCGGTAGAGGTAGATCACCTCATAGAACAACCTCGGAAATTCCATAGGGTTCGTCACCTCCAATACCAAACGATTCCTGGGGATTCTTTCCAGCTTTCTTTCTTGTATCTCCAACATTTTAAAGCGCTGGCAGGACAGCGTGAACCCTCAGTCCGGTAAGTATTATTTGGGCTGGGGCTGCTCCCGCTCCTGATCAAGAGCCATCCTTGTGGTGTGCTGGAGCCAGCTCGAAGCAGGATGGTTACATTTTCAGCTGGGAGCATTTACATCTCTAAAATCTGCAAACACAAAGCAGCGCATGAATGATTGTTTGCTTCTAGACTTAAGAGAGTGATGGAGAAAACGTCAATAATGCAGATTAAACTTAAAAGTGTGCCATGGATACCTTCTCTCCCCCCCCCCCCCCCCCCCAGGTATTAGATATTTGCCAGAATACCTTTGACTGGCCCCATATTGTCTTCTCCTTTTTAAAAAGCCCTTACCTTCCATCTTAGAATCAATACCAACTATTGAATGGGCTAGGTCAAGAGGTTGTCTTTCCCAGGGTCACCAGGAAGTTTCTGAGGCCACATTTGAACTCAGGAGCTCCCCTCTCCAGGCCTAGCTTTCTATTCACTGAGCCACCTAGCTTCCCCTTTAACTTACAGTCTTAGAAGGTCTCTGTCTCTGTCTGTCTATCTGTTTCTTTCTGTCTCTGTCTGTCCCTCCCTCCTTTTTTCCCTTTCCCTCCCTCCTCTCTCCTCTCTCTACTTCTCCCCCTCCTCCTCCCCCCCTCTCTGTTTCTGTCCTTCTATCTGTCTCTCTCTATGTCTGTCTGTCTGCCTCTGTCTCTCTGTGTTTGTCTTTCTGCCTCTGTCTCTCTGTCCCTCTCTCTGTGTCTTTCTGTCTGTCTCTCTCTGCCTCTCTGCCTCTCCTTTCCCCACCCTGTCTCTGTCTCCCTTTTTTATCTTTGTTCCTCTGTTTTGCTGAGTATGCATGCTCTCTCACTGTCTTTCTCTGTCTCTGTCTCTCTGCCCTTTTGTCTTTGTCCTTCTGTTTTACTGTGTATGTATGTCTCCCTCTTTCTCCATCTCTCTTATCTGCCTGTCTCACCCACCCACCCAGAGAGCATTGAAAGGGGAATTGATTTATTCACAGTAACACAGTCTAAGAGTCAGGACTTGAACCCAGGTCTTCTATCCATTACCCAATATTTCCTCTTGTCTCATTTCCAGGCTAAGGCCTGTACTCATGGGGAGCATTCTCCTCCTTATAGAATCATGCTGTTTCTCATTATGAGGAAGGTGTAATCGAAATGTGCTCTCCCATTATGCAAGCCACTGCTTCCTACTGCCTCCCTTCTGTCCCTTTCTCTTCTCTGGTGTTTTCCATGGGGCCCCTTTGGGACAGAGCAGCATCAGGTCATCGGAGCTCTTAAAAAGACTTTGTCACATGACACGTGGCCTCACAGAACGAGCACATGAGATGGGAAAAGCTTTTCGGGTTTGAGTCACTGAATCTGGCACATACAATGAACAATGCCCGGGCCTCCTTTACCACTTTTCTGATTTTAACCCTCTGATGACGTTCAGGGACTGGCTTCAAGATGTTTGGAAGCAAAAACAGGTGGCAGCTTGATAGAAGATCCCCTCCAGCTCTGCAGGCTGTCATTCCTGTGTTTGAAGCCAAAGGCATAGGCTCTTCTCATAAGAAGGAGGCTCTCGTGGAAAGGAGGGAAAAGAAGGGAATAAGAAACAAAGTGTATGGTGGGCAAATTTGATTCTCTGAAGGCACCTAGCACTACTGAGAGCCAGAACTGGTTTCACAGCTCAAACTGGTTCCTTTAGCTATTCATATGAACAGAGACTTCATTTATGATTTCATTGGTAAAAGGAACTCCCAAGTGGGGTACTCCCTCTATCAGTGCGGGTCAGCACCTTCTCTGCAATTTCCAGTCTTAGAGACTGCCTAGAGCACCAAGAGATTAAGTGGCTCGCTGTGAGTTACACAGTTAGCATATGTCCGAGGCATAATTTGAACCCACATCTTCATAGTTTGGAATTTAATTAAAGGCTTATTCCAAGTATTGATAGCATATAGAGAATATGTGATATATAATATTAATTATATAATCATGATGTTATTATAACATAAAACTAAGTTTTTATTAGAACATAAATAATAGTAATTATAATACATCACATATTATGTCATTTAATACAATATATTGTGTTGATTATTCTAAGTTCAGTGGATAGACGCCTACACTCAGAAGATTTGAATTCTTAAGAATTAGTGATTGCTGGGAAATATGCAATATGTATTGCATGCACAGTCAAACATGAGCACACACACATACACACATACACCTGCTGTATGTTCAAGTTTCCTCCACCACCCACCTTCTAAAAAGTCCCCGACAACAGAGGAAAAAGGAAGCACAGATTTGTTGTCTGGAGACTGCCAAAAAGACAGGTTTATTGGCAGCCAGTGAATAGAAAGTGCACATAATGGCATCCTGGCATTGTCCAGACCTAGGCAACAAGGTTGTTCTGTCCTCTGGCAGTGGGTACACGAGGGAAAGACCAGGAAAGACAATGGCACCAGGGTCTAAAGCTCACATGAGGAAATGGATCCTCACAGATCTAAGAAAAAAATACGTGCAAATATGTTAGGAAACCCAGAACTATCTGCAGGTGGAGAGAGGTTATGTTGCCCTTTTATGTGGAGCCAATAAAGACTTAAGAATATATTGTTTCTGCCTGAGAACTAACCCCAGTTATATAGGGCACAGCAAAGAGTGAGAACAGAGCTTGGGCTCATGTGTGCTTCTTTGCCAGGGATAACAATTGCAGGACACAAAGCCTGATCCAGAGAAAGGGAGAAGCAGGCAGCTCGTGGCTTGTCTCAATGCCCCAATATGGCACCAAGGAGTATATTTGAATTGTCTCCAGAACATGAGGAGCTGGTGCCAAGCCCTGCCTCCTTTCTAGAATGGGATCATTGTTGAAAAAAATAATTTACTGATGAAGGATTTTTTTTTTAATTATTCTTACCTCCCATCATAGAATCAATAGTAGGTATTGGTTCTAAGACATGACATAAGTGGTAAGGGTTAGGCAAGTGGGATTAAGTGGCTTGTCCAGGTCATACAGCTAGAAAATGTCTGAGGACAGATAGGCCTGGCTCTCTATCCATTAACCTACCTCAATGCCCCAGGAGCCAAGAAATCTGTAAAAGTTTCCTAATGAGTACAAGAGAGCCAGGGATGCCCAAAGGGGATGAGGACAGAAAGAAAGTCAGATGAGGAAAACACAGGTAAATGAAGGAATGAATGGAGCATTTATGAGGCGCTTATCATGGAAAACATTGGGGACACAAATAGGAAAAAGGATTATGGGCCTTGCTCTTAGGAAGTTCCCATCCCAGTAGTGACACATGGAAGGTTTCAGCTGCCATGTCAGATGGAAAAGTTCCCTGTCCTTAGAGTGCAGTGCAAACCTTATTTAAATTTTACTAATAATAAATGAATTAATAATTTATGTATATTTCTAGTCTGTGTGTTATCATTTATATTTGTATTCTATTTATTATTAATAATTTATTTATTATTATGCCATCATGAGTTCTTATTTAATGTTATTTTCACAGATAAAATCATTCTAGTTTCTAATGCTGAGCCAGTTCACAATGCCAAGGACTGATAACAAGAAGACTCTTTCCTACATCTCAGTGGCTGTGACTGTAACGCCTCCAGGAACAGTTTCCAGGCTGTACCTCCACATGGATTATGTTTGCCCCAAGATGATGGCTGAGGACACCAGGGCCAGAAGCACCGCCTTTCCCAAGGCTCTTAGATTCAGGATCCTGAGCTGTCTCTGTCAGGGACTGACGGTGGGTGCAAGTTGAGGTGGTGCCATTGATTTATTTTGCCTAACCCAGTATGTGGCCATCAGAGGGGATGGCTGGCTCCTTTCTCCCTTGCTTGCCTGGATGATGGCCCAAAAGGTTGGACTGGTAGAACAACTCCCTCTCCTGCTCTCTCTCCTCCCTTTCCCCCACTAACCCAAAGCTCTCCCAAAAGGGTGCTAGACCAAGGACTCCCCATCTCCACTGAGGACTGCTCTACCCTCCCTCCTTGGAGCTTTCCTCTTCTCTCATCCCATAAAACTGTGCTCAGGACAGCTACCCTTTCTTCTTTTGACAGGAGGGATGGCAACCTTCTCCCACAGGGCAGGACTGGACCAAATTCCCTGTTTATTACCCCATTTTCTCTCTGGCACTTGAGTAGAAGTCTTCATGTCTCAAGGTTGTCAGCTGTAGCACAGCTCACAGATAGCAATTAGAAGCAAAGGTTTACATGTACCGCTTTTGGACCAGGTGTGCCATCCCACCCTGGGATCTGTATATGTCTATGATTAGAAATAAATAGCAGGACTGCTAAGTGTGGATAGAGAGGCAGACCTGGAGATGGGAGGTACTGAGTTCAAATCTAGCCTCAGACATTTCCTAGCTGTGGGACTTTGGGAAAATCATTCAGCCCCAATTACTTATCCCTTATCTCTTAGAACCAATACTCAGTATCAAATCTAAAAAAAAAAAGGTAAAGGTTAAAAAAGGAAGTAAATAGTAACATCCAGGCCTCATGATGTAGCTCAATGAGTCAAGAAAACTGGAGTTCAAAATCTAGTCTCAGATATTCACTAGCTGTGTGACCCTGGACAAGTAAATCACTTAACCTCTGTTTGTCTTAATTCACTGCAGAAGGAAATGGCAAATCATTCCAGTATCCTTACCAAGAAAACCCCAAATAGGGTCACAAAGAGTCAGAAATGACTGAACAGCAAGTTTTAAGCTATTAAATCATAAAATGGCACTAAGACTTTTGGAACACTTTTATGCATCCTTTACATACTTACTTAATGTTGTGACCCCTCCCTCCTGTTTCTCTCCCATTGAACTGTAAACTCCTTGAGGGCAAAGGATCATTTTTGCCTTTTCTTTGTATCCCTGGACCTTAGCACAGTGCCTGGTGCATTGTAAATGCTCAATAAAGGATGGTAAATTAACAAAATAAATAAATAGCAACTAGAGAACTCTCTTCACACTCAATAATGAAAAAACAATATATAATAATCTAATAAGCATATGATATCATATAATACTCTGAAAAGCATTTAATTAATATTTTATAAGGAAATATGACTTTTTTAAAAATTATCAATACAAAATTATCAATACAAAAAAAAAATTTTGTTTCTATATCACCTTCAGATCTGAACATAGTTTTTCACCCTGTCCTAACCTGGGAGCAATTTCTTTTAAAATTAAAAAAAATATATTTTTTCAAAAACAAAATTCAGCAAAATTAGCCAACCCATTATATTCAACATTCCCAACCCATAGACCTCCACCTCTTCAAAGAAGGAGGGATTTCCATTTGCTCATCTCTCCTCCAGGGTCACACCTCATTATTTTAATGGCACAGTCTTCTATTTCAATCTTTCGTTATTCCATTGACATCATTCCTTCTCTTCCTCCTCCTGTTAGTCTGCATCAGTTCATTAAAATCTTTGCACTTGGCTCTGAATTCTTCATCATCGTGGCTTCTTGCAGCGAAGTAACATTCCATCTCATTCATGTACCTCACTATGCAACATGATTTTTTTGCATGGAAATAGCTACATTCTATTTGGGAGAATTTTGAAATTGCTTCACAGCCTCTAAACAGCGGCTGTGTGGGTGGTAAAATGAGGCAGTACAGTAGCCTGCAGTGTGCGGGGGAAGTGGGCTTGAGATTTAAAATCTGTCAAGTAGAATCAGAAGATGACAAGATGGGTATTTTTAGATGGGAAGAGCAGAGGAACTTTGTGGCTTAAGAAGAATAAATGGGTATCTTTGAGATGTCGTCACTCAAACGATCTTTTACGTTTATTATTTTTTCAAGTTGCTATTTAAATTCTTTCTGCATTGAACTCCTTTTTTGATCTCACTTTAATGTGGAGGTGCCTGGGTAATTGAACCTCTTCCGGGGACATGGGACATGCAAACTCTGGCAACAGAGCAATTTGGGCCTCAGGAAGGAAGGGAAAAAATCTTTACAAGTACATGTTACTCCTCCAAATCAAATGCTTAAAAAAAGATGGCACACTGAAAACCTAATTTTATAGATCTCTGACTAAAGCGCAGAGATCACGTATTCATGACTGGGACAGTTTCAGGGTACTTTTGGTCTCCTTCCTGGGGTCATTGCTTTATATCAGTCAACCTCTGTCAAGACATGGCAGTAGCCCGAGTCAGTATATTTTCTTTGTTCATTGTTTTTGGTATGAATAGCTTGCCTGAATGGATTACAAAGGGTTATAAATGTGTGGCTTATGTTCTCATCTTCTCTTGAGGCATCTATGTGACCCAACAGATAGAAATGGATCTGGAGTCAGGAAATCCTGAGTTCAAATCTGACCTCAGATGCTTATTAGCTGTGGAAACCCTGTGCAACTCCTGTGACCTCAGTTTTTTCAACTATAAAATGGGGATAATGATCACTCCAGTCTCCAGTGTTGATGAGCATCAAGTGAGATAATATCAAGAGTCCTTAGCACAGTGCCTGGCACATAGTAGTAGTTTAATAATATGAATAAACTTCCTTTCTTCTTTTTATGTTCTCTTCTAACTTGATGATGACTCTGATCTTTGCACTAATATTGTTGTGTATGGTTGCTCCTTGCAGTGTGTCAGCTTGTTGGCTTGGAAGATAAATATCTCCCTTTTGGAATAACAACAGTTAATTTAATGTTTATGACATCATAAAGACTATGTGATATGAGGCACCTTTGACCCCTTTTATATCACTCCACCCCCATCAATATGGAAGCAAAAGGTTTGAAGGTCATTTTGAGGTTTCTTTAAAGTCTAAAAATAGTCAGATAATTCATCTCTTATCACATAACTTCAGAAAACTTATGTGGAATTTTGTTAGATAAAATATATATATATATATATTTTTTTTTTTTAAAAGAGAATTCAACCCTTAGTGCCTAGCCAATGGTGACAAGCTTCTCTATATTTAATTAGGTAGGTTCTTCACAAGCAGATATTATCAGTGGAGTTGTAATCAAAGCTTTTCTGATGTGGTAGAACCTTCCAGAACTTATTCTCTCTTGGCATAACCTTTGAGAACTCAAGATCACCTACAAGTCACAAAGAGGTATTGGAAGGGGACTTTTGGATATGCTGACTTCCCACCCATACTTTAAAACCCAGTTTAAATGTCAAGTCTCCCTATGATGCCTTCCCTGATCTTTTCATTGGTATCAAGCTTCCCCAGGACCTCTCATAACTTTTTGTAGCTCAGTTCCATAACTTATCTGTGTTTGTTTCTCAATCCAGTTCAACTGTAACTTCTGGCACAGAGAGAGTTGTCTTTTCTACAGATATCTCCTTCAGTGTACTATGAATGTAGAAAGCCCTAAATAGCATGGCATAGTGAGAAAGCACTCAACTCTGGAATCACAGAAGATTAATTCAAATCCCACTCTACTTGCTTACATCTTATGTGACTGTGGAGATATCACTTCATTTCCCTTATCTTTATTTTTCTTATTTGTAAAATTATATATTCAATTATGGTTAAAGCTTTCTCCCTGTCCTAGATCTATAATCCTAAACAAATATCAGTTAAATGAGTGAATGAGTAAATGAATAAATTATTGAATGAATGAAAACCTCTGCATTTCCATCCTTTTCTCCCACTGATTCTATTAGTTGTTGTTTAGTCATTTTTCAATTATGTCTGACTTTTTGTGATCTCATTTGGGGTTTTCTTGACAGATATTGGAATGGTTTGCCATTTCCTTCTTCAGATCATTTTATAGATGAGGAAACTGAGGCAAACTGGGTTAACTGACTTGCCCAAGGTCACATAGCTAGTAAGTGTCTGAGGCTAGATTTGAATTCAGGAAGAGTGAGGGTTGCGGTTTGGGCACTCAGTATCTAAAAGTTTTGCCATCACTGACTTAGCCTAATTGGGGAGGAAACTAATAGAATTCTTTTCTGTATTCTACTCAGTAAGTATGGGATAAAAAGATAGGTTAGAAAGAAATGCAATGGGATTAGGATTAGAAAAGAAATGAAATACTTTTTGTAAGTAGATCAAAGGAGTTATTAAGTTTCTTGTTGCTTTTCATTCATCCTTCTTTATTTGATGCCACGAATAGAGAGCATTTTAAATAGCATTTTTAATTCCAGTACAAAGAGTTAGATCAAAGTTCAGTTTTAGGTAATGAGGATTCCTCCAATACAAGATGTTTAGGAAGCACTGATTAGTGGATGTTGATAACTGTTATAACTGAACTCCTTATATCTGATATGAATAGAAAAATTGTCCTAAATATTGATAGAATTTCTGTACTCTGAATTAGGATGGTAGAGAGAATTCCCAATTTATGACAGCAATAGTCCTTGGTATTTGGGATTGTGGATAGAGAACAGTCTCTGTGTCAAGATGTGTTCCAAATTCAAGTCCCACCATATACAATCTTTGTGACCATGAAGAAATCATTTAAGTGCTTGGTGCTACTTTATCAGGAAATTAATTACTCTGATTCTCATTATACCGACCAAGTCCTAAATCTAAACAACAATAAACAAAATTACATAGCAACTTCAAGTAATTTAGACCTTAGGAATTTTTTAGGTATGGGAAACAATAGTTCTAATATTTCTAATCAAGATGGGGGCATGAGAAAACTATTGCTGGAGAAAGATAGAAGAAGAAATGAGACAATGTTATCTTAGAAAAGGAAAGAAAGTCACAACTGAAAAAAAGAAAATCAATCAATATTCCATTTTTACTAACTCAATGGAAAGGAAAATATAGAAGAATTTATGGCCATATTTCCCTATTACAAGAATAAAAGGACACATTCAGTATTCAGTTTTGTGTTCTGTAGACAGTTGGTGTTCATGAAACATTAATTAATGAGGTTGATAAAGACTATAATGGCATTTCCCAAAATTAATGTGTAAAAGTTATCCTAAAAAAAAAACACACACACACAACAAAACTCTTTTTAGCGAGACAGACTTCCCTTCCTCCCTGATCCCCACCAACTAATCAACACTCTGCCAAGGAAGGAGGAATTTTCTGCCAAAACTGAAACTGAAAAAAATGTCTTAAGGCAAGTTTATGTAAAACCCAAGAAAAGTGATACATGATAAATTAAATATACTAAAATAAGCAAAGCATGAATATTTAACCAATTGGTTGCTTTAACTTAAGAGAGCAGCTGTGAGGCCAAGAATAAATAATTCAGGACTCAGAAATTAATCTCAGCTTAGATTTCCCAGAAGCTCATCTGAATCTATTCTCTATTCAGGAGGTTGGCAGACCTAGTGTGGCATCAACGTGGCACCAAACCCCAGTCCAAACTAAACATTTACAGATTGATGATGGCTTCCAAGCATCTTTGTGGCTGTGTGAATTGGCCTTAAAGCTGTTCTCGCATCCGGCTTCTTGCACCATTTCATCAGCTTCACCTAAGAGCCTCTCCAAGCACTAGCATATTAGCCAGGATCACCAGAGCCCAGGTCCTGGCATGATGCCCATCCTCAGTCACAAAAACCTGCCTCCACTGAAATGAGTTCATCAAGAAGAGATGGAAGTGGACTATCCAAGCTGAGCTCTACATTGGTCATGCTTCATCTGGACTGTTGTGTTCTGGGCTCCACAGTTTGAAAAGAACATTGATAAGTTGGAGAACATCCAGAGAAAAATAATAAGGATGGTGAAGGATCTTTGTATCTATCCTCTGTAGGAAGAGTTGCCAATTTAGGAAGCAACTATGGGTAAAGGCAATACAATACATGCAGAAGACACAAAGAAAAAGGCAAAAAGAGCTCCTGGCCTTACATTCTACTGTGGGAGACAGTGGTTACATATATAAGAATATACAGTAAGTACGAGGTAGTTCTTGTAGATAATACACTACCAGTGAATGCAGAGTCTTGAAGGAAACCAAGAATGCCACGAGCTAAAGGTGAAGAGAGGGTGAATATCAGACATGGTAGATGACTAGTACAAAGACATGGGTATAGAAGATGTAATGTCATGCATGATCGACAGCAAGGAATCCAGTTTGGCCAGACTACAAAGTACATAAAGGGGAGTACAGTGTAAAATTAGAAAGATAGGAAGGTACCAAGTTGTGAAGACCTTTAAATGCCAAGCAAAAGCATTTATGTTTTGATCTTTGGCCCTTATTAGTCATTTTAGAAAAGCTGGATCACAATGTAAAGAAAATGAATATAAATTGCCCTAGTTTATTTGGCATTTAGGTAGAAGGGAATGAGTTTTTGATATTTAAGGATTGTGCCTTAAAGGAAAAAGAAAGGGGCATGGAAATAGTAACAGCATAATTGAAAGGGGAAATAATAGTGGAGATGGGGTTCAGCTAGGTAGAGCAATGGATACAACGTCAGGCTTGGAGTCAGGAAGACCTGAATTCAGAACTAAGCTTAGGTTTTTACTAGCTGTATGAGACCTTGAGTAAATCACTTAATCTTTGTTTGCCTTGATTCAAGGAAATGGGAAACCACTCTAATATCTTTGCCAAGAAAATCCCATGCCTATATAGTGGGGTCTACAGGACCATAAAGGAAAGACAAGACTGAATGACTGAATAACAACAGCAATGAAAGAAAGTGGTGTCTGCCTAGATTAGGGGAATAAGGGAAGAGAATAGGAGAGAGAGCAACAATGAGGATTGCAAGCCATCTCCAAATTTAAGAAAGCCTCCTCTTCTTTCTACTACAACCCCCTAGGAGACCACCTTCTGGGGTCTGACTTCCTCCACAGGAGATCCTGAGAGTGAGAAGGCTTTCATAAAAAAAGAACTCCAAAAGAGTGATTGTAGGGGAAACTTAAACTGCAAGCTAATGCTATATTAACAGGAAGAGTAACATGGGTGTGGTCTAATAGAAAAAACTCAGAGTTTTTTGCCAGAACCTCAAAGAATTTGACCTTGCAAAGTCAGCTGGACAAGTTAAAGGTTCCAGATAGAGGCAGTCCTTTATCTCTTCATAGTTGACTAAGACGGGGCCTTTTGTACAGTTTATATAACAAAGGCGATTCTTTCTGATGCTGTCACCCGATGCTGGATAAAAGAAATGAGTTTGTTGCCCAGATCTATGCCTTTCCCTATGACCACCCACTGGACCAGTTTGCTTCAGGTGCAGTTAGCTTTTCCCACAAATATGCTGGACTTGTTTCACAAATAAGACACTTCATTTCTTGCTTCCAGGCATTTTCTCTGATTGTATCCCATACCTGGAAAGCTCTCCCTTCTCCCCTCTGACTACTGAACTTTCTGGCTTCCTTTAAGTGCCATCTAAATCCCTCCTGCTACAGAAAATCTTCCCAAACACCTTCATTTCAGTGCCTTCCTTTTGTTAATCCCCCATTAGATCATGAGTCCCTTGAGAGTAGAGCTTGTCTTTTGCCACTTTTTGCATCCCTAGTGCTTAACACAGCATCTGGTACATGGTAGATATTTAATATTGGTCAATTGATTTGATTGACTGGTCAAGCCTAATTCAAGTTAGGTCAATGATTCAAGTTCAGGATCGGAATTCAATGAGCCAATCTTGGACCATAAAAAATAAAAATGAAAACAACTTTGCTGATAATTAAATTTAAAAGAATAAAATTCCTGATTAAATTCAAATGAAACTCCTTCCCACCACCTCTGAATTTAGAATGCAATCAAACAAAAGTCATCTCTGCAAGACAATGGGAACGTCTTTTAAACCTTTGATCCCAATTCACCAGTTATGTCATCAAGGAAGCCCAAATGACTTCCTGCTCTCTTAAAGACCATTCTATATGAAACAGACATTGTCCCTGAGTTCAAACCCTATTTCTACTAATTATTGGCTGGGCAACAGTTGGAAAAGTCATTTAGTTCTTTGTGTGTCTCAAGCAACAACCTAGACTTAAGTGCTATATTGTTGACAAGTTAACATTCAAGTTCCTAATCAAATCAAAGACTCATGAGTGTGATCTTGCACAGTACAACTGGTTTGCCAACTGAGACTCAATCTGCCCTCTTCAGAAAACCACATACAAGGACAGTCATAATAGGGCAGGTAAATTTTCAAGACAGAATGTGAATTGTTCATTTGAAGACAGTATAGTCAGAGAGGAACTTAAGAACTTATGGTGGAATTTTCTCTTCAATAAATCATCTAAAGACCTTCATAGGTTTATAGCTGTTTTCTCCTGATGGTTTAGGGTTCCTCCAAAGGTTTTCTCTATAAATATTCTCTAAATCTTTGTTCTTTAAATCAGTCCTCTCCAAAGAAAGGGCTATGGTCTCAAGGGATGTGAGATCAACCAAACAGAGATTCAGAAGATGAGCTGCTTGCTACTGTCCCCTGAAATAGCCAACCATAGTGCTTGTCTCCAATTAACCAATACCTCTCATTGTCTCCTACATTTCTCTCCCCATTCCTGCCTTCAACCTGGATGCTTTCAACTTAGCCTTTTCTAACCTGTACATTGGCAACTCACTGCAGTGATAACCTAACTTCTGCCAAGGTATCCACAGCCAAAACTGTGTTTATCTCTAGAAAATTTCTCCCTCTAGTAAACCCACTATCTGCCCTACCCATACACCCACTCCTTTAACTCATGGTTTCTGCAAGTGATTCTCAGGGAGCAGGCTTAAACTTGGAGCAGTGATGTATGTGCATGCACACATGCACACACGCACCCACACACCCACACACCACCCCTTTTGATTGGAGTTGGGGCAGAATGAGCTGCACAAGATGAGCACTCATAAATGGATTGTGGTCCTCATGGAAAATTTCACTGCATCATCTTTCTTCCTAATCTTCTAGACTTTCCTGTTTCTGTTGAGGGCACCATCCTTCTAGTCACCGAGGTTTACAACCTCAGTGTCATCTTCAGCTCATTACTCTCCTTCACTTCGTATACATAATTCACTCCCAAATCTTATTTCTTTCCCCAAAACATTACTTGAATATGGTCTCTTCATTCCACTGCCACAGTCACTAGGACATGGGACCTCCTTACCTCTCACTTGGACAATTGCAATGACTTCCTAATTTATTTCCCCCTGCCTTCAGTGTCTCCCCTCTTTAATTCATCCACCACATAGTCAGTTACCAAAATCATTTTCTTAAAGCACAGGTCTTTCTGTCATCCCCACAGTAAGTAAATTCTGAAAGCTGCTTTTTGCCTCTACACTCAAATATAAGCCTTTATTTCATCCTTTTTTCAAATGTCTATTTTTGTTTGTTTTACTATATATAAGTATTAGGGCAGTGGTACAAAGGAATGATTTAGAAGTTGTTCTTTCTTTTTTCAAAGATCAGTCAATGACATCATAGAATGATTTCTTGATACTTGGGTGAGTTGGATTTAAGTGAGAGCATTGAACAAAGTCATCAATCAGCCTTACTCTCTCTTCCAGAGTCATCAAGATCCAGTGGCTAGACAGAGGTTAGGATAAATAGTGATGGCCTGGGATGCGGTGCATGACCTTGGTATCTTCCACATCTGACCAAGCTTTAGGTACTCCACAGCACCCGCTTCAGCTGCTTTCAGGGCCATCAGAATAATAAATTATTCTCATCCTCCTCTTCTGCCAGGGGAAGTCTTCACATGCTTGGGGCAGACATCCTCCTAACTCACCGACAGATTTGAGGCTTGTCGGTTACTCTCAAGCTGGTTTAGCCCATTTGCTGAGATGATTTTACTAGGATGTGGCTGTGCGTGTAAATAATTTAGAAGTAAGGAAATGACAACATAATAGAATGGATATTCAAAATCTTTTTATTACTGGGTATATAAGTGTGTTTAAAAAAGTGGGAGGAGGGTTAGAGGTCACCACTTTAAACCATATCTTTCCTCCTTTAAGTGCGCTGGAATCACTTAGAAAAGTGAACATGTGCTTGCAGCAGTGTCACTGGAGAGCACCTTCCCTTGTAAATTTTTATAAAATGTAAAATGGAAGCCTAGAGATCTTGGCTGAGATCATGCAGCATGTCAGCAACTAGAAATTGAACCTAAGTGCCCTCCCTTGTATCCCCCATTAGACTAGAGGCTCCTTTTCTCCAGTAGTACCTGAAAGAGCCAGCAGGTCTCCACCAGAGAGAGATTACTGACACATGGAGATTCTTATCCTACAATTCCAAATGGAGAATGGTGACCACATCACTTTCCTGGAGCAGCAGGACAAAAGCAGAGAGAAGGGGCAGTAAAGGGGATGAAAGGATTTCTCAAAGTGGTATTTATTGATGGAAAAAGAAGCACTCCTGTCAGAGCTGTAGAACACGGATTCAATATAATCCAGTGTGAAATCCTACCTGAATTTCCCAAGCAAATCCTCAGCCTTCTGAGTGTGGGGTTTTCTAACTTCCATGTTCCTATTTCCCATTTGCCTTCTTCTCTGTTCCAAACACCACACACACACACACACACACACACACACACACACACACCCCTTTGAAATTAAGGTTCCACCTAGTCATTTCTGAAAGCCTTCCTCCCCCCATCCCAAGTTTTGGATGTTGTCCATTCAATTTAACAATTTTTTTCACTCTTACCTTCTGTCTTAGAATTGATACTAGATATTATCTGTTCCAATGCAGAAGAGCAGCTACGGCTAGGCAATGGCAGTGAAGTGATTTGCCTAGGGTCACATAGCTAGGAGGTCAGATTTGAATCCATGTCCTTCTGACTCCAGATCTGGTGCTTTATCCACTGAGCCACCTAGCTGCTTCTTCCTCTTTTGCTTTTTACCGTCAGTCTTTGAACCTTAAAATCTTACCTTCTATCTTAGAATTATTACTGTGTGTTGGTTCCAAGGCAGATGAGTGGTAAGGGCTAGGCAATGGGAGTTAAGGGACTTGCCCAGGGTCACACAGCCAGGAAGTATCTGAGGCCATATTTGAACCCAGGACCTCCCTCCTATCTCTAGGCTTGGCTTTTTCAGTCTACTAAGCTACCTAGCTGTCCTTTTTAACATACTTTTAAAAGCCTGATACCAGGCAGGCATTGTGCTATGGGATGGAGATACAAACATAAAAAAACAAAACCAAAAACAAACCAAAATCTAATTAGTTCATGCCTTTGAGGAGTTTACATCCTTTTGCTCACTTTGCCTGCCACAATAAGCTTTATCATGGGATGAATTTAAACCAGTACAGAATTCTAGGCTTGGAATCCAAAAGTTCAAATCTCATCCTAAATACTTATTACTTATGTGCCCTTTAACCTTTCTGTGCCTCAGTTTCTTCATCTGTCAAAGAAGATAAATATAGTAATAATTTCACAGAGTTGTGAAAATCAAATTAGATGATAAATAGTAGATTCTCGACAAACATTATTACATATATCACACATTTTAAAATTTAATATTACATATATAAATTACACACACAAATATATGGCCTATTTATTACTAATGTAACCCATAATGGGTTTATAATACAGTGTTACAGCTCTAGCTGCAAATCTCATAAGTAATATGCATTAGAGGCTAGATTTGAATCTAGATCTCTCTGCTATTCAGTGTATTTTCCACCATATTGTTCTGTGGTTTATGGCTGCTCTATGACCAGACAGGGTAGCAAATGAATCAGGATGCAGTATATTCTTAGGCTGTGAGTCTTATGTAGTCTAGAGCACTTTAAGATTGCCCTATAAGCAGCCCTGAAGCAGTTAGGTGATACAGTGAATAGAACCCTGGCCCTGGAATCAGGAAGATCTGAGTTTAAATCCTGACCTAGATACTATCTTTGTGACCCTGGGCAAGTCAATGAACCCTGTTTGCCTCAGTTTCCCCATCTGACAAATGAGCTTGAGAAGGAACTGGCAAACCACTCCAATATCTTTGCCAAGAAAATCCCACATGGGATCACTGAAACAACTGAACAATAAATAGTAGAGACCTGTGCTTACACATTCTTCCTTCTTAGTAATGGGAAAATTATGTGACTCTGGAGTCCCTTCACCTCTGAGCCTCAGTTTCTTCCTCTGTAAAACTAGGGGGTTGGGCTGGATGACCTTTAGGGTCCCTTCCACTTCCAAATCAGTAATTCTATAATCTGGATCTTATTCGGTTGTAACCTTTAATAGGTGCCCATAATTATTTCTTTGTTGTCTTCCCAAAGCCTTTGCAACAAAGGTATTATTTGCCAAAGAATTTTATTATAATAATTATTTTATCATAAATCTTCTGTGGATCTTTTCCGAGTTCTTATGTAACCCAATTCTGCTCAGATGGCAGGCTCTGCTTTAGGCAGTGTAAGGATTTTGGCAAGGTAAGACATGCAATTTCCTGTCAGCGGTAGCAAAGATTCTTAGTGTTTAGAGTCCATGTGCACAAGAACATATATACAGAAACCATGTAGACAGCTATGTTTACATTGGAGAAAAACAACCCTCAAAACTACAAACATGGCCAGGTCTCTCCTCTGCTTAAAAAGCTTCTATTTGACCTTGCTATTGCCTCAAGCTATCGTCCAACCTTTCGTCCTCTTTTCACTGCCAAACTCTTTGACAGGGTCTCATCTACACATGTTTGTGGATGCATCTCTTTCCTGCATTTCCTCCTCACTTCTTAACTCTTTGGAATCCGTTATCTGATGCTCTCCTGGATTGAAATGCTTTCTCTGAGGTCATTCCTGATTTATTAAGTGGCAAAAGTCATTGTCCTTTTCTAGTCTTTGTTCTAGGTAGCCCTGTGAACACTTACTTTCCTTGATCCCCATTAGACCACGTTCCCGCCTGGTTCCTCTCTCCCTGCCTGACCATTCTTCCTCATTAGAACATCATCTTGCTTCTAACCATCATGTATGTGTATTCCCCCATGGCTTTTCCCTGTACTCTCATTTCTTTTCTCTGTGACATCTCTCAGTGATCACATCAGCTTTCATGGGTTCAATTATAGAAAATATCAATAGATAGACAGACAGACAGATAGAAAGACACAGATAGAGAAATAGATTGTGTATATATGTATACACATATATTTATATAAATATAGACATATACAAATATCATATGTGACATATATATTGTTTGCACATATGTGTGTATGTTATTGTTGAGTGATGTCAGATTCTTCCTGACCCGATTTGAGGTTCTCTTGGTAAAGTAACTGGAATAACTTTTCTTCTCCAGATCATGTGACAGATGAGGAAACTGAGGCAAACAAGGTTAAGAGACTTATTCAAGGTCATACAGCTAGTAAGTATCTGAGGCTGGATTTGAACCTAGGAAGATGTGTCTTCTTGACTTCAGGCCCAGCACTCTATCTACTGTGCCACCTAGCTGCCTCCAAATCCTTAGTGGCCTCTAATTGCTTCTAGGATAAAATACAAATTCTTCAACCTGACATTTAAAATGTTCTATAATCTGGGTCCCACACTAATACCCTGTTGGTGGCACTGTTAACTGATACAACCATTCTGGAAAGCAATATGGAACCACACTCAAAGACCAAAAAACTATGCATACTCTTTGACCCAGCAATACCAGTACTGGGTCTGTAGACCCAAAGAGATCAAGGAAAATTACTTACCTGAACCAAAATATTTTAGTAGCTCTTTTTGTAGTGACAAAGAAATAGAAACTGAGATGTCCATCAATTGAGAAATGGCTGAACAAGTTGTGGTATGTGATGGTAATGAAAGACTATTGCTTCATAAGAAATGATGAACAGAATGGGTTCAGAAAATCTGGAAAGACTTATATGAACCAATGCAAAATGAAGTGAGCAGAACTAGGAGAATGATGTGTATGGTAACAGAAATACTGTACAATGATCATCTGTGAAGGACAAAGTAATTATCAGCAAACAAGTTTCTAAGATATCCATAAGGGACTGATGATGAAAAATGTTATACACAACCAAAGAAGGAACCGTTGGAGTCTGACTGTAGATCAAATTGCATCTTCTGCTTTATTTTCTTTACGAGTTTTTTATTATATGTGTGATACATTGTCTTCTGTCACAGCATGAACAATATGGAAAATTTCCATTTTCCATTCCAGTAGAATTATTCTACTAGCTAATAGTCTACCTCTTTGCTTTTGTACAGGGATGAATAAAATGCATTCTCTTCTCTACCTTGAGGATCAGCTTTCTTCAAGGCATAACTCAGATGCACTCTCGTACATGAGACCCTTCTTGATCCCCACTCATTTATTAATGCTCTCTATCATAAAAATTACCTTGTATTTGTCAGTGTAGATGTCACATTCTAGAGAATGCAAGCTCCTTTATACAAGAAACTTTCCATTTGGGGATTTTGTCTCTCCATTACCTATGTTATTGAATTAGTAGTGACTAAATCCAATAAATCTAATAAACATTTATTAAGCACCCACTAAATGTTTAAGGTATATATCAAGATTTGGGACTCACCTACCCAGAAATGATCATTGAACCCATGAGGGCAGATGAGATTAGCAAGGGAAGAAGTACAGGGAGAAAAAGAAGAACCAGGAGAGAGCTTTAGGCAATACATACTTCTGGGAGAGAAGAAGGATGGTTGCTAATTAAGAAAAACAAACTTCAAAAGAACAATCAGATATTTATTCACTAAATATATATTTACTAAGGATTTCCCACGTGCACAGCAATGTGCTAGTCGCTATGGGGAGGGTGGAGAATGAGATGGCACATCAGAAAATTTAAGACATATACAAACAGCCATAATATGAGGTATAATCAAGTCCCCTAAAAGCTATCTGCCTCAGTTTCCTCTTCTGTAAAATGGGGATAATAGTAGTACTTGCCACCCAGGGTTGGTTCAGAGATCAAATGAAATAATATTTGTAAAGTACTTTGTAAATCTAAAACATTATATAAACGATAGCTATTATACTTTCCCAATCTCCCTAATTCTAGTGCCTTCCCTCTGTAATTATCTCCAATTGATCTTGAATATAGCTTGTCTGTGCATGATTGTTTGCATATTTTTTCCTTCATTAGTCTGTGAGCTCCTTGAGAGCAAAGACTATCTTTGCCCCTCCCCACCTTTTAAAAAATATTTGTAGTGCTTAGCACAGTTTCTGGCACATAGTAAGCATATAATAAATACTTATTGACTGACCCCTAGGGAAGAGGAACCCTGTAAACACAAAAAATGACCCATTTCACATCTGAATGACTTGAAAAGTTGTCCCTTATATCAATTCTAAATTTGTCTTTCAGTGACTTCCTCTTGAAAGTCAGATTTTTGCCTTCTGAGACTAACCAGAAAAAGTCCAACATTGTTTTCACTACTAACAGTTCCAAACAGACCCAGCTCTTTCTGAATGTTAACATTCTGGGCATCACTTGTCCTATGAATCACACATATTCCTCTTTCATTCCTTGCCTTGTTTTCATCTTCTACACATCTTTTTAATAGCTAATTGACTCAGTGGGTTTCCTTTACATCCATATTGGTCTCTACAGACAACTCCGTGGTTTTTTCGCCATATTGAAATTGTTTTTCTTTGCATCTTCAGAATTTCATTCTTGAAAGCTCATAATGTCTCTTTGGTGACTTATATAGTCCTTTTATTTCATGGGATCCTGTCTATCCTTTCTCTGAATTTGCTGATTCTTTTCAACTGTTTTTCAGTTGGGTCTGACTCTTTGGGACCCATTTGGGGTTTTCTTGACAAAGATACTGGAGTGATTTGCCATTTCCTTCTTCGGCTCATTTTACAGATAAGGAAACTGAAGTCAACAGATTAAGTGTCTTGTCCAGGGTCACACAGCTAGTAAGTATCTGAGGGCCAGCCTTGACCTCAGGAAGTGAAATCTTTCTTACTCTTGGCCTGGCATACTATCCACTGCACCACTAAGCTGTTCTTGCTGGTATGTGCTTTCCAAAAACTGAAGGTAATTTAGCAAACTAGGTCCAACTTTCTTCTCTTCATCACAAATTCCAAGATAGAAGTCACTTCCCTTCAAATCTTCATCATTTTAACCTGAGGAACTAACTGCTACTTATGAGTAAGAATCAGATCCAGAATAGATTTTTTTCCCACATTGTCTCCTCCAACTTTTGGATAATTAAATTATCATTAAGATAAATCAAGAAATTATTAAGCATTCTGCTTTTAGTAGAGAAAGATGTCCAGCTGATAAGTGGTTAATTGAGTTTTCCCGTCATTGTTATATGTTGCCTTCCTAAACTCATTTATGTCTTTTCTTGGGGTTTGTAAAATACTCCAAATGACACATAGTAAATTGCTATATGGATAGATAGTAATTACAATTGTATCAAATGTTGCTGATCAAATATGTTCAAGCTTCATTCAACTCAGATACTTATGAGCTGTGCTAAATGGGAAAACCATTTCATCCCTTTTGCCATCTCAGTTACCTTCTCTACAGGGGGGAATAATAATGCTTATAATAATACCTACCTCCCAGGGTTCTTGTGATGAATATACTTTGCAATCCTTAAAACACAGCAAAAATCTGAGGGATGAGTATTTCATTTTATTCCAGGAACAACTCTGTAAGATAGGCAGAGACTTGAACCTCTGTCTTCTCATGGCTTCACTCATGGAGTTGGTTTTCCTTCTACTCCAAATTGCCATCCTTGCATGAAAGTGCATGCAAGATCAAAGTCAGGGCCAGTAGCTGAGCCAGAGGAGAACCGGAGCCTTCTTAACTGAAGATACCTTGTAAAAATAGGTTTCAGGTTACTCTCAAACACACCTCTATGGGCATCAAGCCAATCCCAAGTATCTGCTCCCAACTGGCAACATTAAAGGACTGGTGCTATGAGAGCCTGCCCACTTTCTGCCCTGTCTTTTTCCCACACTGTTTTGTCCCAACCTTCTCTTAGATGTTTCATTTCCACTCCTACGGCACAGCCTGTTCAGAGTTATTCCTTTTAGGCTGATGAGTTAGGTAGCCAAAAAGGGGAAAAAAAGAAAAAGAGAAAGAGAAAAAAGCCCCTGAGTCACAGGTGCCTGATTGCTGAGAAACCTGAAGCCACATGAAACTTGACAGGGCTCAAGACTGGTTCCAACCTAGACCTTGGCTCAGGAACTGAGATCTGGGAACCTTCCTCATCTACTTCATCTCGAATACCCTCGGAGAAGGGACAAGGAGAGGGTAGAAGGAACTCTTGGCCCACTAAGTTTGAACTCTTTCTCTGGGATCTTGGGCATCATCAAGAATGATTTTTTAATCCATGAGTTGTTCGCTGGATGTTACTTTGCTGATTGCAAATCGTTGGGCATCTGAAAACCTCGAAGTTGTATGCTGTGCTCTTGTTCGAAGGAAGGTGGGGGTTAATGGAAGGGGGAGAGTAGGGGGGAATTGGTGTACAGACAGGCCAGTTTGTTCACATTAAAAAGGATTGATTTTCAGTGTCACAGATCTTACTGTTCAACTTGACTCATGTTTTTCCAATAAGATCTTATCTCACAGGAGTCTCACTTGTAAACATCATAAGTATATAAATATATCAACTCCAAGTGCAATGTGCAACCTTTTCTTTTTAATAGAGCCAAACAAGTATGATGCTAATGGCAAAGATTCTGTTCTGACAAGAAGGATCTAAATACACTGGGGCCTTACTGCTCTGGTTCATTATTCTCACCTAGGTGACTTGGCAATATCATTTGGGGGCATTCTTCTAAGGGTAGCTGCTACTCTCCTTTAAGCACACTCAGGATCACAGGGCTCAAAAAATGAAACAGTTTATTTATAAATTAATGGGCACCACATCTGGAATCAGGAATACCTGGGTTCAATTCTGGCCTCAGACCCTTCCTAGCTGTGTGGCCCTAGGCAAGTCACTTAAACTCATTTGCCTAACTCTTGCCCTTCTGTCTAAGAGTTGTTACTAAGAGAGAAAATACATTTTTTTTAAAAAGTACTTAATTAATGAGCTCATATAGATCTCCCATATATACCCCTATGGAATCAAGCCTCAGAGTGATCATGTTTTCTGTGACTTATAGTATCACCTTAGGTGGAGCTTATGCAAGGGGAAGGTTGGGTGCTTCTCTTGGACCCAGTTATTAGGTTATATTACTTTTCTCCCAGCAGTTTTCACTAGGTGCTGCTCCCTATCACTTTTCATTTTCTTCCCTCTATGGTTACTTTCACTCCCACAAGATGGTAATTTTATATGGAAAGCCCCACTTGCTGTTCTTTGCCACTCTTCCTCTTGTAGGTAGTTCCCAACCTCCGTCCTGTAGGAGATCTATACCTCAGATTCTTTAATAGCTTCTGCAGTTTTTCTACAGTTCAATAGATGGCGTTTGTCACCTTCCCCAGGGAATCAGCTCTCCAGCAGTTAGCTCATGTGGAGAAGATAGCCTGGAGTTGCCGTCTCAGCTGTAATTTTTACATGTCAAAAATTAAAATGTGGTTGATGGTGGACCCAATATAAGGAGAAGATATATTTAGGATAAGGTTGTACTAGATGAAAAATGGCATAAATATCAGATGGTTTGTCACTTTGAGCAGCATTTCTCTAATCAGTAGTGATTTAAAGTATTTTTATATGACTATAAATAGGTTTAATTTCTTCTTCTGAAAAAATGTTCTTTGACTATCAATTAGGGAGTGATTTGAAGTCTTATAAATTTGATTCACTTCACTATGAATTTGAGAAATAAAGCCTTAATCAGAGAAACCTGTTGTAAATCTCCACCCAGACCCATCCGGTTTGGGGCTTTCCTTCTAATCTTAGCTGCATTGGTTTTGTTTGTGCAAACCCTTTTAAATTTAATGTAGTCAAAGACATTTTTTTCACATTCCTTAATACTCTCTATCTCTTATTTAATAATAAACTTACCTTCATTTCTATGAGGTTATAGAGTCATAGATTTAGGGCTCGAAACTACCTCCAAGTCAAACCAAATGCAACTTCTTAAAAGAAGTCCTTTTTGAGTCTTTTAATTTTCAATACTCCCTTACTCCTGGATTGTTAGTAATTATTTTGTCCAGAGTATATTTTATATTTGCTTCTTGATATAAATGTTGCTTCTCTCTGATACCTTGTGAGCTCCTTGAGGAAAAGGCCTTTTTTTTATTTTTGTCTTTGTAACCCTAGCACGCATCCTGGCACAAGGGATCATGGATTGAAGACTAGAAGGGATTATAGTAGATACCATCTAATCCAACTTCTCTATTTTATTAAAATAGAAACTGAGCCCAGAGAGTTTAAGTGATTTATTCAAGTACTTATAATTGTCAAATATTGGAGGCAGGATTCAAATCTGGATCTGTTAGGATCCAAGTCCCATAGTCTATCCCCATGATGGTGAACCTATGGCACAAGTGCCAAAAAGGGCTCACAGAGCTCTCTCTGTGGGCACACCTGCAGTCACCTGCCAGAGTTCATTACTAGAAAGCCAGAGAGATTAGGGGCAGAGCTGTTCCCTTCCCCCTCTCCATGTGTCTAAGGACATTCCTCACTTTTCCCACCTCTCTGCTCAGCAGTCCAATGGGAGAATTTCCTCCCTCCCCTGTCTGGGGTAAGGAGGGGGGTAGGAGGAAAAATAGGGGGCAGACATAGCACTTAGTCTGGATGTGGGATGGGAAAGGGGCCCAGCACTTCATATCTAAAAGGTTTGCCATCACTGGTCTATTAATTGTCCCATCCTATCTCATTCAGTAGACACTTTATAAATGCTTGTTGAATGGATTCGAATTGAATTAGAAAAGAATAAATTATCCCAATACAAGGCAGGGAATGAAGTTCTCTTTCAATAAGAGTAAAAATTACCTAGGATTTGGAGTGGATCAACAGCTGAACCTGAATGAGTTCATTACTATGTAGTTTTGCTATCAATATAAAAAAAGTCGACATAATGTATGACCAGAGAAGGTAGACTCCAGACAGAAACTTCCATTATATAGACCACCATTTCACTTCTTCTCTAGACAACCCTTAGTGAGCCTGGGCACAGGTCAAATTTTGATTGAAATTTTTATTTTGCCTTTCAGTTTTCTCTATATGTTTTTCATTAGTCATCTATGATAGATCTGGATGTAAGTATTCTTTTTGGCTTTAAAAAGCTGTGTGACCTCTGAGACCCCATTTCCTCACCTGTAAAATGAGACAGTCAGATCAGCCAGTCAGACCCTCTAAGGTCACTTTTAGGCTTTCTATTCCATGGTTTTATGATTCAGTGTTATCCTTTCTTCCTCCCCCCACCCACCCCACCCCATGTAGCACATCTACTCTTCAGATACTAGCATCAACTATGTCATAAACAAAGATGGATTCTTGTGTCTCCTACCTGTCCCTATTATCTCTCCTTTCAAAAAGTTATCCAAAGGTAGAATGTGTCCACTTTTCAACACTTTTCCAAAACTTTCAAGAACTTCTGTGTAAATACAAGGCTTGAATGAAAGCTCCAGTTTTCCTTTTTGTGATTCTATGTGCTTTGCTTTGCCTTGTGCTTGTCCACCACCTTTCATTTCTCCTCTTTCTCTGTCTCTCTCCCTCCCCTCTCTCACTCACTCCTTTCTCTATCTCTCTCCTTTCCCTCTCTTTCTCTTTTTTCTCTTCTCTCCCCTTCCTTCTTCTTTCTTTCTCTCACTTCTTCCTCTCCCTCTCCCTTTCTTCCCCTTTTTTCTCTTCCTTCTCTCTCTCCCTCTTTCTCCATCTCTCTGAATGTCTGTCTGTCTGTCTGTCTGTCTGTCTGTCTGTCTGTCTCTCTCTCTCTCTCTCTCTCTCTCTCTCTCTTACACCTTCCCCGCCTCTCATTTCACCACCCCCACAAACATCAATCACCATTGCATCCCCAAATGAGAAAGCCCTCTGCCACCAGATAGCTGGTCCAGCCTCATTCCAGCATTCTTACTCAATAGTTATCTCCTAATTGTGTAAATGCATTGATTGTGTATGGGAATACCTAGCTTCCCTCAATATTAGCACAGCTCATTTGTCACCTCCTTTATGAAGCATCTCCTCATGTTCCAAGAATTCATATTCTTTTACTCAATATTCTTCATACTACTTTATATTTGATTACTTGTATACCTGTTGTATCACTTCTTTTACCCCCTGGAATGTAATCTTCCTCAGCACTTATTCTGTTTTGGTTTTGTCTCTGTATGCACAGCACATTGCCTTGTATACAGAACATCCTTAATAAATAATTGGTGAATTGAATTGAGATTGCTTACAAAACTCAGCCACAGAGAAGGCAGAACTGAACAGTGGTAGTCACAGATAAAAAGTGATATCAGAATTCATAGAATCATAAAAACAGGTATTAGAACTGGACAAGACTTTTGAGATCATTTAGGCCAGACCCCTGAGTTGTCTGATGAAGAAACTGAGGCCCAGAAAATGTAAGTGAACTCCTTAAGGCCATAGAATATTGAGAGAGGAAAAGAACCTCAGATCATCTAATCTTATTACACTATTTTAAAGCTCTCAGAAAAGTAAGACCCAAAAAAGTGTCTTCTTCAAACTAACTAACATTTATTTAATGCTTTAAAATTTGCAAAGTGCTTTATAAAAAAATCTCATTTAATCCTCATATCTCTTTGCAGCAGAGACTCCGGGTATTATCATCCCCAATTTATAGGAGAGGAAATGAAGGATTAGAGTGGTTAAGTGAGAGAGCTAGTAAATATGAGAGGCAAGATTTCAAATTTTCAAAAATACTGATGTCAAATCCAGAACTTTCTTCATAAAGAAACGCCACCCTTCAAGATCACAGAGTTGATGAATGGCAGGACCAGGTCTACAAATCCCCAAGCCCTGATCTTTCCTTCTTACTAGTATCTCCTCCCCCCGCCCTCACCCTTTGGTTCCCCTGCATCAATGATAAGTATATAATTACTGCTGGTAAGCTGACTTTTGGATAGGAGGAGTATGTGGTTGCCTGATATAGAATTTGTGAGATACTTTTGCACCATCAGCTTCAACCTCAAAGCATTGTTCTCTTTCTCTAATTCTCACTGACATCATATATCTGGAGACTGGAATAGTTTAAGAGGTAGAGGAATCAGAATTTTTGAAATCATCATCTAGCCCCAATCCTCTTATTTTTTTAGGCCAGGAAACTAAGGCCCAAAGAGGTTAAGTTGTTTGTCAAGGTCACATAAAGTGTAGCAAAGTTGAGAATATAAGGACAGCCTCTCAAATAATTAATCATTAAAATAGTAGAGGAACCTTAAAAATCATCAAGTCCAATATTTTCATTTTCCCAGTGAGTAAACTAAGACACAGTGGTGACTTACCCCAGGTTACGTGTGTGTGTGTGTGTGTGTGTGTGTGTGTGTGTGTGTGTGTGTGTGTATTGGAGTACAGGGGCAAGGATGGGATTTGAATACAGACCCTGTGATTCCTGCCTCTGATTCCTGTTGCCTCTCATCTTGCCATTCTGATATATTTTGGGATATTATCTAACTTCATTCAAACTAAATATGTTATGGTGATAGTCCTTAAACTCAATTAAAAATGCGAGGGAGAAGACTGTAGATCCTCCCCCATAGTGCTTCATGTCAGTCTATTATGCTGTCCTTTGTTTCTGACCCATCAATCTTCAACTCATAGGGGAGAGAGGAGGTTCATGGGTTAAAAAGCCTAAATGAAGAAATATCAAAACTTGTAGACACTTAGAAACATCCACAATCAAGGAATTACGTAAAATGTGTTTAAAGCCAACTAAAGGGTGGAAGAGCTGTGAAAGCTTATTATAATCCAACTTTCAAGTTACTCCTTAAGAAAAGTAAAATAAACAAAACCACAACACTCATTAAATTAGAAGGTATCCTAGATACTGAATCAATGCTTAGCTTTGACTACGAAGTTGGGTTTCTAACTGTTAATTCTGCTCATCTCAAGTCACAAATCCTTTCCATTTGGACTGATTTTCAATTGTCCCTCAGTTTTGGCCCTGATGAGCTAGACACATCAAACTCCACTTTTATGATTCCATGATTCTGTTATGTGAGCCACAAATATAAGAGCAATGCAAATCTCATCTGCTTGCCAAATGTAAGCAAATGATTTCTCTCTAATAGTCCATAAAGGCTGCAATAAACCAAGGAGACCTCCATTCAAGTAAACAAATGATCACAGTTGACAGCAAAGATATAAAAATGTCCTGAGTTAAATAACTTACCAATAGCTGATTTCTACATACAGATGTGACTCCAAGCTGTGGGGACAATACATAAATTCAGAGGCGTGCAGAGAGGGTGGGACAGGTGTGCCAGCACGCCCTAGGGAGAGAATTACTAATAGCTATTCTGCATTCTCTGCACATCTCTGCATCTATTACTTAGTGCCAAAGAATGATATAGTCAAATTATATATAATCCGTGTCCTACTTGCTTCACATGCTGTACACACTATACTTGTGTGGGGAGATATGAACCAGAATTACTCTTGGCAAGGACTGATTATGATTTGCACTATGAAAGGGAAATAGAAGTCATCTATACCATAAAACACCCTTCACTACAGAAGTTATGCTCATCACAACACATTTATGCTGGGCTGAACATGGGTGAAAAGTAGACAAGAACAGAACTGGATATCATCCTGATGGGGCAAAATAAACCTTTGGAAGATTCACTAGCTGAAGTTTCCAAAATATGGGGCATGTGATGTACCAATGGGAGGATGGGTCTCCTTGCACACTCCATGACAGTCAATCATGGGCTTGTCTCCAAAATAACTACACTATTATAACTCAACACTTCCCCCTTCATTCTCTTCCACCACTGGCGTACCATGGCTACCCATCGACTAGAATCAATCATTTAGGACAGTAGAGTGATTTAAGCACCCATAGCAGCCATACAGGAAATAGTCTCCCCTTCCCAGCAACGTAACACCCTTCCCCCCAAATTACCTGGGACCTGCCATTGGGATACCTTAACAGGAGTTATTCTGGGCTTCATTCAATGACGATGAGTTAGATCTGTCCTGCTTAAGAATGCTTTAGTATGAAGGGGTTATTGTCTGCATTACAGATCTTATCACACTGTCTCTCCCCCACATCTCACTCCTCTTCTGATATTATCTAATTCTTGGAAAGGACCATCAGCCTACTAAGTGCTCCCCTTCACTTCTCAATCTCTTCTAAACCTTTGGCTCTTCATTCAGCTAAAACTGCCCTTTCCAAAGGAACCAATGATTTCTTTTTAAAAACAGATTTGATTGATATCTTTTGTTTTTACATTACCTAGATTTTCCCCAGTGACCTTTCCCTTCTCCCAGAGAGCTATCTCTTATAACATAGAAACTTAAAAATGAAAAAGGAAGAGGGCAGCTGGGTAGCTCAGTGGATTGAGAACCAGGCCTAGAGACGGGAGGTCCTAGGTTCAAATCCAGCCTCAGCCACTTCCTAGCTGTGGGACCCTGGGCAAGTCACTTGACCCCCATTGCCTAGCCCTTGCCACTCTTCTGCCTTGGAGCCAATACATAGTATTGACTCCAAGACGGAAGGTAAGGGTTTAAAAAAAATGAAAAAGGAAGAGAAAACATTAAACAAAACTGAACAGTATCTAGAAATAAAAAATTGATGTTACATTGAATGTTCTACACTGGTGCCTCACCCCTCCTCCACACACATATACCACCAACATTGCCTCTACAAAGTTGAAGGGGAAATTTCCTCTTCTTTATCTTCTTTGAGCACATGCTAATTCCTTTTTTCCTAAACACTTACCTTCCATCTTAGAATAAATACTGTGTATTGGTTCCAAGGCAGAAGAAGTATGATAAGGGTTAGATAAGGGTTGTCACACAAGTAGGAAGTATCTGAGGCCAAATTTGAATCCAGAATCTCCTGTCTTTAGGCCTGGCTCTTTATACAGTGAATTACCTAGATGCTCCCCATGTGTTAATGCTTTATAATTTTATGAGAACCACAGTGATGATCTCATAATTGTCAAACCTGATTTTTTTAAAGTTCTTGATACCTTTGCTATTTCTGATACTGTGGATGACTTTCTCTTCCTAGATATTAATTTTTTTTCCTGGGTTGCTTCAAAATAAATGTCATTTATAAAAAACCCATATCTGTACACTGAAAAAATGTTGAAACAGAATTTTCCAACCTGTTTAAAAATCTTCCAGTTGCAAAGTTTTAATAGATTTTGAACCATTTGTTAAACATATATATTTTTTAAATTCAGTAGCTTCCAACTAGTTTGCAAGAACAACTGATTGGCATCAAAAAAAAAAGTAAATGTACTAGCAAAATTTGTGTAATTGGATGGAATTGAAAAATAAATCTTTTAATTTAGCAAGCACAGCCAACAATGTCCTTATACTATGTAACTTTGTGAAGCATCTATTTTCAACTATGATAGTCATTAAAATCAAATATTGAAAGAAACTATTGAAACTGTAACTGTATTGGACTGATATTGTAATTGAAACTAGATATTTTAATCACTGTATCAACAAAGAGTTAAATCAAGATTTTTCGAAATGATGAAGCATATTGAATTCCTCTTGCTAAAATCTCATTATTACTAATACTATAGATTATCAACAATATTTTAGTGAGAGTAAAAGAGGAGTGTGCTATTACCAGATAAAATACTTTTCAAAATATTTCATCTTTATCTGATCATTTAAAATATGTTTCATGTAATTTTATAATAGATATACATTTTTTATATTATATATCTATAATATGTAGATAATTTTGTTGTTTTTGCTCAATCCAATTCTTCATGACCCCATGGACTATAATATGCCAGGCCCTTCTATACTCAGTTTCCTCCTGAAGTCTATCCAAATCTGTCTCATCCACCCCTTCCTCAATTTTCTGAAGGGCAGCTCAAGAAGTAAGACTTAGATGAAAGATTTTCTTGAACCTCAGTCTAAGGGGAAAGGATTCCAATAGCAAATTACTTTGGATTGTGGCGACAGATATGAGCCAAAGAGAAAGTTTCATATATGCATGATATAGAGAAGGAAGTTGCTCTTAATATATGCCAGCACACACTCAGATCATGACCACCACTACTAATGTCAAAGGAACTCATGTTTGAAAACTGGTCCACAGACCAAAGCAAAATTGTATTGGGTTATAATTTTTTACTACTGATGATTTTTGCTGCTCAAAATTTAAAAACAAAGACTCAACTCCTATTAACCTTTCTCTTTCTTCATCCTGTTCAATCAAGAGCTAGTATTTTTTCTCAATTCCTGAACCTTGCCTACTGAGTTGAAAAGAGTCACATTGTAGAGGGCATGGATGGTAGTGGAGTTCATGGGAAAGATTTCAGCTATTTTAGTCATCTAGTACACAACGTGTGTTGAGAAACACAAATTAAACACTATGATGACTCCATTTGGAAAGACTAGTTTGGGGAATTGTGCAATGATATTCACAGTCAGACCTGTGTAGATGCAACAATGAGAATAAGAAATTTTGTCTTCCCTTTCCTTATCTAGAAACAATGTCAAAGATAAAATATTCAGAATGTAGTGCTCAGTCAAACTATCATTTATAGGGGAACCCAATTGAAGGGACAGGAAGAAATCAGAAAGATTCTATAACAACATCTCAGTGCTGAGAAGGTCATACAGTGTAGGGTCAGGGTAACTTATTTTAAAGGGCAATTAGAATAAATGAATGCTTTTTTAAATTTAGTGGGTTTTGTTATTATTTTTGAGGTTCTTGAGAAAACAGAAAAAAAACTGAAAAAATTGAGGTCATTCGCTAAGGGCTTCCTCTTCTCCCATCCTCTTCTTCTTACATCACTCAAATGCCTTCTTCCACTATTTCCATCTTCATCTTTGCTTTACATGAAAAGGTATCCCTTCTCCTTGACCAGGAAAAATCTCTCTAAATGCACAAATATCTCTAAAGAGATTCTATTCCATTCCTTCTTCTCGTGCAGATTATCTGTTCTTATCATCACTATTCTTGTGTTTATCTTCAATCTCTCCTTGCCTATTGACAGTTTCTCTACTGCCTACAAATACACCCAGATGTCCTCCATATGCAATAAAAGTACTACTTGATATTTCTGTCTCTTCAGCTATCATCCTGTATCTCACCACTTTTATGACATATTTCCTTGAGAAATCTATCTAGAATTAGTGACTCCACTTCCTTTCCTCTTGTTCTTTCTTTTACTCTCTCTAGTCTGGTTTCATTTAACTGAAACTCCTTTTCCCAAAGTTACCATTGAGAACATAATGCCACATCTACTTTCCTTTTCTCAATTCTCATTCTTCTTGACTTCTCTACAGCTTTTTACAATGTCAACCATCTTTTATTTGGTACCTGCCTCATTAAATTTTAGAATACTGCCCTCTCCTGACTCTCTTCCTATCTATACGACCCATTCTTTTCTGGATCCATTACTGGATCTTCATCAATATCATGCCCACTAATCATGGGTATCTCTCATGACTCTGTGTAGGGCCTTGTTTCCCTCTCTATATTATTTTGCTTGGTGATTTCATTAACTTCCAAGGATTCATCATCTCTTTGCTGCTGTTTCTTAGCCTCCAGTCTCATATCTCCAAATACCCACTGGACATATGAAATTAGATGTACTGTAAACATCTTAAACTAGCATGTCCCATTAGAAGAGTTGGAGAAGATGCTAGAGTAGAGTATGAGACTCTTCCTTTCCACACTCCCCCACAAATAATAAAAAATAACAATGCAGAATCAAGGATAAAAGTGGAAGAAAAAGATAAGAGCTACAAGTGAAGCAGATAATCCAAGGATAATATAGAAGGAAGGTTGCTGATGTCCCTATTTGCTGTCTCATGTGATTGAGGCTGGAAGCATAAATGCTCCAGAGTAAATACCCTGGAACCAACAGATAGCAAGCCCTAGGGGCAGAAAGGGCAGTCTTACCTTTTCTGCTTGATGTGGTACTCTACACCCCAGTGGCAGATACCAAAGAATACCAACAGGCAGCAAGCCCTGGGAGCAGCTGTGTAGGCTATAGCCTCGGCTACAGAAATCTGCACTCACACACAGCTTGGGAGTTGGCAACTGACTAGAAAAGGAAATTGGGAAACTAGAAACACTGACCAGACACCATTATCTCCCAGTCTATGGCTTCATGAGAGGAAGAATGGGGATAGAGTGCACATGATTGAGTGCAATAATTGAAGGACAAGGGCACCACCAGCTGTGGTCACTCACAGGAGAGTAGAGTCCCTGGATGCCATTTCAGGAGAGAGGGAAGCTGGTGCTTACATAGGCAGTTGGAGACCACAGGGAATAGACCTATATGCTTGTGGTGGCAGCACTGGTGGAAAACCTTGGTTGGAGTACCTGAGTTCAATTAGGTTCAAATTGAGTACCTGAGTTCAAATCAGACTAGGGAATTAGCTGGGGAAAGTGGGGACTATACCTGTCCATGGATTGTAGAAACTAGAAGAATTTGATCCAAATAGTATGATCCAAGAAAGAACAAATTAAAAAAAAAACATGAAACCTGAGATATCATTCCCTACACTGTGGGAACAGAGCCCACATTTAGCATAAACCTAACAATAAAGTCTACTGGCCACTAAAATTTATTTTAAAAGATAAGTAAACAAAAGAGAAAGAATCCAACTATAGATAGCTACTATGGGGACAGAGAACACTAAGATTCAAATTCAGAGGACAGTGAAGCTAAAACACCTACTTCTAAAATAAGACAAATGTCCAAAGGCTAAAAGTCCCAAAAGACTCTTTTTTTGAAGAACTTTAAAAAGACTTCAAAAAACAAATGAAAGAAGTTGAGGAAAAGTTAGAACATAAATAAGAGCAATACAAGAAAAATGATGAAGGAAAGGACACAGAATTAGAAGAAATCCAAAAGCTAATGGAAGAAAATAGGTCATTAGAATTAGAATCATACAAGGAGAAGCTAATAACTTCCTATGGCGATAAGAAATAACAAAAAACAAAATAATGAAAAAATAAAAGAGAATAAGAAACATTTTATACCAAAAGCAACTGACCTGGGGTGCATACCAAGGAGAGACAATATAAGAATTGTCAGACTACCAGAAAGTTACAATTTAAAAATAAAGATTTTAGACACTACATTTGAAGAAATTGTCAAGAAAAATTGCCCAAAAGTTTTAGAACTAGAAGAGAAAATAGAAATAGATTGCCACCAGAAAGAGACCCCAAGAAGAAAACACACAGAAAGTTCTACTACAAGCAGCAAGAAAAACAATTGAAATGCTGTGGAGCTATAGTCAGAAGGATCTACAAGAATTCTAAGAAGGTAAATATGAAACACCAATTATAAAGGATTCTAAAAGATCAAATTGTTTACTTCTTATGTGGGAAGATATTATCTATAATCTTTAAGAAGGATATCACTACTTGGGTAGTTTGAAAAAACATATGAGAGGCCAAGTTGAATATAATAGAAAGAGCTAAATAATAATAACAAAATGAGGCAAGAAGAGTTAAAGTGGAATAATTATGTCATACAAAACAAGCATGAGTAAAAGAACTCTCACAGAGAAGGGGAAAAAGGGATGGAAGTCCTGGTAATGCTAGAACCTTATTCTCATAAGACCTGGGTGAAAAGGGGAAACAACATACACAACCAGGACAAAAGAGAAAAAGGAGGATGAGGGGATAGGGTAAGAAAGGAACTGAATCCCCTTAAGATACTAAGAGAAGGGAGTGTATATTATAGAAAAAAGAGCAAGGGTATAAGAAAAGTAAGGGATTCCTAAAAGGGATTACACATCAAGAAATAGAAGGGCAAGATGAAAGGATAAAGGAGGAACTTTTAATAAAATAAAAGGGAGGGATTTTAGAAGGGACTTTATATCAAGAAGTAGGAAGGCAGTGTGCAGGGGATAAGGTAAGGACTTTTGGAAGGGTGGGTAGAATAAGAACTAGGAGCTAAGGGGGAAAGAATAAGGGAGGAACCCATAAAAAGGTGGGTTGATTTAAAGGGCAAGGGAAGAGGATAAGGGAGGATAAAGGAAGGATTCTTAGAAAGGGTATAGATTGGAGAGGTAGTGTTCAGAAGAAATTGAACTTCAGAGGCAGGATAGGACAACAAAAAGGAGAGAAGGACAAATAGTGAGGAAAAATACAATGATTGGAAATACATAATTAGTAATTATAACTTTGAGCCCGAATGCTTTGAATTCACCTATAAATGGAAACTGAAAACAGAATGGATCAAAAATTAAAACTAAATAATCTATTATTTACAAGAAATACTTAAAATTGAGACACATAAAGAAAAGGAATAAAAGTCTGGAGCAGAATATATTATGCCTCAGCTGATACAAAGAAAACAATCGTAACAATTATGATCTCTGAAAAATTTAAAGCTAAAAGAGATTTAGTCAGAAGAGAAAAACAGGAAAGCCATATTATGTTAAAAGATACTAAAGATAATGAAGCATTAAATCTATATGCACCAAATGTTATAGCATTCAAATTTTTGAAGGAAAAGCTAAAGGAGTTACAGATGGAAATAGAAAACAAAACAATAATAGTGGGGAATGTCAATTTTACCCTCTCAGACCTAGATAAATCTAACCAGAAAATAAATAAGAAAGAAGTCAAGGAGATTAATAGAATCTTAGATGTTAAATATTTTATATATCTGGAGATTGAAATAGAAAGGAGAATAACTTCTTAATGGTAATGGCAACTACAAAAATTGATCATATATTAGAGCACAAAACATTATAGTTAAATGTAGAAAAGCAGAAATATTAAATGCATCCTTTTCATACTACAGTGCAATAAAAAATTATAGGGCAGAACCAAGATGGCTGTGTACTATCAGGGAAATTTTGAAACTTCTCTGAACTTCCAAACTGATCTTTAAAACTGCCTCCCAATGAATACAATGTAAAAGGTAGGTAAAGAGAATGAATTTCCATGAAATAAGGGGGAACAAGAGGCAAAACTGAATAAGGAAAAGTGACTATACCCCACCCCCACTCCTTACCTACCAAACCAGGCAGAGCCAGACCAGTGCAACCTCAGGATTCTAGGAAGTGGGCTACACTAACAAAAAAGCACCTCAAATTTACCCCTGTAAATCCCAGGTCCTGAAGGTGAGGTTCAGAGCTTCATAGCACTGGGCTCACTCAGGTCTTTAGGACAGTGGCAGCTGCAGTAAAGATAGCCTCAGGGCAAAACCCTGTGAGCCAGAAACTAAAATAGAAATGACCAACAACTTGTTGGACTCTTAGTCCTTGAGTGAGAAAAAGAATAAATAGCAGCAAAGAAAGTTCTTGACCCTGGGAAATTTCTGTGAAGAAAAAGAGCAAAAAATAGAAGCAACAGGAGAGGGTGAGAAATAAGCAAACACATGCAAACACTCCAAAACAAATGGAAACTGTTTGTAAACTACAGAGGAATTCAAAAAGGAATTCAAGAACCAAATAAAACATAGAAGAAAAATGGGAAGAAAAGAGGGGAAAAGAAATAAAAGTAATGCAAAAAGAAAATAACAGCTTAAAAGGCAAAATTGACCAAATGGAAAGAGACACCACACAGAAATCAAATGAAATAATAAGCAGATTTAAAACCAGAACTGACTTGCTGGAAGAACAGGCAAATATAAAAATTATATATAAGGGACCATGGAATCATAAAGTACAAATTAACTAGAGACTAAATAACTTAATACTAAAGAATGAGTGGATTAAAGGAAAAGTCATAGAGATGGTGAATAATTGCATTAAAGAGAATGATAATAATGAGACAACATACTCAAACTTCTGGGATACAGCAAAAGTAGTAATTAGAGGAAAATGTATACCTCTAAGTGCTTATATTAACAAAATAGAGAAAGAATAGATTGATAAATTGGAAATGCAATTTAAAAAATTTTTTTTAAAGAATCAATTGAAAATCCCCAACTAAACACCAAATTGGCAATCTTAAAAATCAAAGGCAAGATCAATAAAATCAAATATAAGAAATCCATTGAATTTGTAAATAAATCTAGTTAATTTTATGGAAAAAATCAATGAAATAGATAAATAATTGGTTAATAATATTTTTAAATGAGAGAAGAAAATCAAATCACCAGCATTAAAGATGAAAAGGGTGAATATATCACCAATGAGAATAAAATCATATAATTATTAGGAGTTATTTTGCTCAATTACATGCCAACAAATTGAATAACATAAGTGAAATGGAAGGAAGCCTACAAAAATGTAACTTGCCAGACTATTAGAGGAGGAAATAGAATATCTGGATAAATATTATTTTAGAAAAAAGAAATTGAACAAGCCATAAATGAACTTCCTAAAAAAAAAATCAGGACTAGACAGAATTACAAGTCAATTCTATCAAACATTTAGAGATCAACTAGTTCTAATATTAAATAATTATTTGAAATAACAGGTAAAGAAGGAATTTTACCCAAATTCTTTTATGAAAGAAATATGGTGCTGATATCTAAACCAGGAAGTGCAAAAACAGAGAAAAAATATATTGACCAACTTCATTAATGGACATGGATGCAAAAACCCTAAATAAAATAGTAAATAGGCAACTACAAAAATATATCACAATGATTATACATTATGATTATACCAAACAGGATTTATACCAGGAATGCAAGGATGATTTAATATAAGAAATACTATCAATGTAATTAATTATATTAATAAAAAGTACAAAAATCATATAAGTACACCAATAGATGCAGAATAAACCAGATAAAATATGTAATTTATTCCTATTAAAACATTGGAAAGCATAGATATAAATTTATGTGTTTCTTAAATGATATAAAGCATCAACCTAAAACCATCAGCAAGTATTATTTATAATGGGGATAATCTAGAAATCTTTCTAATCAGATCAGTAGTGAAACAAAGATGTTCATTATCACCAATATTATTTAATATTGTATTAGTAATGATAACACTAGCAATAAGATAAGAAAAAGAAATTGAAGGAATCAAAATAGGCAAAGATGTAATAAAACTATCTTTTTACAGATAATATGCTATATGTGAAAAATTCTATAGATTCAACTACAAAGTTCATTGATTACATCACACAAAATAAATACAACTAAAATTAGAAGGGAATTTCCAGAAACAGTTTTTTGAAAAAGCTTTTCAGCAAACATCTCATTTCCAAAATATACAAGAAACCAATTCAAATTTACAAAAATAAGCATTCTCCAGTTGATAAATGATCAAAGGATAGGAATAGGCAATTCTCTAAGAAGGAAATTCAAGTTAGCAATATTCATATGAAAGGAAGCTTCAATTCACCAGATACTTTAGAGAAATGCAAATTAAACTAACTCAGAGATTCCACTTCACTTCCATCAAATTGACTAAGTTGTCAAAAAAGAGAAGCGATAAATGTTCTAGGGGTAGGGAAGAAGGCACATTAATGAGCTACTGATGGAGCTGTAAATTGTTCTAGCAATTCTGGAAAGCAATTTAAAAATATACCCTCAAATTTACTAAACTGTACATATCCTTTGACCTAGTCATGGTATTATTCAGTATATACCTCAAAGAGATAAAAGGAAAAGGAAAAAGAGTCATGTGTTCAAAAATATTTCTAGCAACAATTCTTGAGGTGACAACAGACTAGAACACAAAGGAACATACCTATCAATTGGAGAGCAACAAATTATTGTATATGAACATATTGCACATCTCTTATATCTGTCCTCCTTTCTTCCCCTCACACTGCTACCACCCTGGTATAAACCTTCATCACCTCTTGCTGGATTATTGCAGCGACCATCTAATTGGTCTTCTTGTCTCAAGACGGCCCAACCTAACCAATTTTTTCCCATTGTTGCCAAAGCTGTTTTTCTAAAACTCAAAGCCAACAATGTCACTACACAATAAACTCCAATACCTCCCTATTGACTCTAAGATGAAATATAATTTCATTTTTATCTTAATCTTTTAAATTTTTTATTTTGTAGATACTTCTAATATGTGTAATTATTACACTAGTAAATTATATAATTTACAAATAAGTTTAATGAACTGGAGAAATCTTTTTCCTTCTAAGCAGTTGCTCATATACCTATATATATTTATGTGGGTATACAGATTTTTTGATATTATATGTATATTGTTGTTTGTCCTTCATTTTCAGAAAGGATCAATGGCACCACTATGAGTAATATTTTGACTTTATCATAAAGTGGTTTTAAGTGAGGTAGAATTGTGCAAAGTTGTTAGCCTCACTCTCTCTTCACAAGTTATCAAAGCCCAGTGGCAGGACAAAAGTCAAGATGGCTGGTGATGGCCTGGGATGCAGTGGATGATGTTGGCATCTTCTATGTCTGACCAAGCTGTAAGCACTCCACAGTGCCTGCTTCAGTTATCTTCCTGGCCACTGGAATAAATTGTTTTCCTTTGTTCATTCTGCCAGGAAAGTCTTCATATGCTTGGGGAAGTCATCCCTCTATCTCACTGACAAGTTTGAGTCCTGTCAGTTACCTGGTTTAGCTCATAGCTTCTTGGAGTCACAGGTTAGAGGTGAGTGAAAGTGTGTGTGTGTGTGCTCTAACCACTGAGTCACAGCTGCCTCTTCTTCAAACTGTTCTTCCACCATTCAATTCTCTGAAGATATCAATCTCAATCTTAATCTCAATCTCTTCTGAGTCATTGCCTTTTCTTCACTAGATAAAATTTAAAACTCTTCTATCAAGAAAGAAGTCCTTTCTATCCCTTTGCTCTCTGTTATCTGCAGCTCCTGGAAAACCATTGCTTTCAAAAGACTCTCTAAATGGATGATGATAACTACTCTTGGCTCTTCCTTATAGTAAATATAGCATCAGTATCTATAATCTCTGTGGAAAAGCCTAATGAAAATGTTATTATATGTAAATATGCACATGATCCTTACTACTTATGTGACCTTGAGCAGCTCACTTAACCCATTTAAATGTGAAATAATGGGTAGAGAGCTTGGAGTCTGAAAGACTTGAGTTCAAATTGTGTCTATAGTGGCTATGATCCTGGGCAATTCACTCCCCTAAATTGACCCAGACAACTTTCTAGTACTATGAGCCCCTCCCAAAGTTACTCTTGTGCATCAATGGACGAGTTTTCATATGAGAGTGCCTATATGGATGAAATCACATGTCCAGACTTCCCACCTCTAAAAATTATTAGTTCCATTTCACAGATGGAGAAACTGGGGCATAAGAAAATTAAGGTCCTGATAAAGATTAGTAAAGGTAGCATTCAAATCCCAGTCTCTTAACACTGGAAGTACCAGATTGGCACCAAAAGTATTTCAATTTCTCTTTGAAATGAAATTTTTCATTTCGTCTCTCTCTCTTTTTGATCTATGTATTTAAAAAATGCACTGGATCAGTTTAGTCAATTTCTTCCTGCAAGGTATTTTTCAATCCCGGTCCTTCTTTAAAATTCCCAGCCAAGTGTTCAGTTTGGTAGAACGGATTTGTTTATCCCTTCAGACATAAAACTGGAGTTGACAATAGATTTTGCATATTCACAAGGACTATCCCCATAGCACCTAACTCCAGGGTGACAGTCAGTGCAACAAGCTGTCAAAACTATCTCAAATTTCCCCCTTAAAACACAGTTAATACTACTATAAATATTAATGAAATGTAAAATGTTTACTGGAACACAGTGATCAATAATGCAGCATTTTATGAGTGAGCAGTCATAAATAATATTTTTAATAGTGTTGAAAGATTTTTTTTGCTATTCAAATGCATTAAAAGCATGACTTGCACACTTTGGAATGCTATTAAAAAGTCTCCCTAGTTTTACAATTTAAAAGAGTTGTTCTATGCAACTTTTATGCACAGATTAGAACACACACATTGATTTCCTATGGCTGACCAGGCACAGATATTTTTCTTTTTGTTTCACCAAGTGCCTGACACTCAGAAAAGCTTTAATAAATGTTTATTGATTGATTTCTTTCTAATAACACTGATGATGCTTAAAGTTCAGCCAAATGTAATTACTACCCTACCATTTTTGTTCTGAGTTAACTGAGCCATTTGCTCACCTCCCCCAAGTCAGTGATAGGATTGCCAACTGGTGCTGGGCAAGTGTAGCCTTGAAGATATACTGAGGGCAAGAAAGGAAAGTTGGTAACAGCTTATTAACATAGTTTGCTAAGTGTTTTACATGCATCTTCTCTTTAGCTCTGCAGGTTAAAGATGAGGCAGCTGAGGCTCAGGGAAATAGGAGGAGGAACACATCCAATATTTCACAGTTTGTAAGCGACAAAGCTAAAACTTGAACTTATGGCTCTACATAATGGTTGATTTTCCAGAGTAGGAACCTGAACTAGTGTGCTACAAAGGGCAAGGGAGGTTGCTACAAAATAAGAAACACTTGTTAATATTACTTTTGACAAATGCATGTGTTTTAATACCAGAAAACACTACTCTCCATGGCCCATGAGTATTTATTTTGCCATAAGTTAAGTGCCATGTGTTACAGCCCTGGTCCCAGGCCTCCAATGAGCAGTCACATAGGGGGGAATGCAATTTCCCAAACTTATAGGAACATGCATAGATGCTTTGTTCCATTGCCACTACTTCCAGAGCACTACTGTGAAAGGGAATTCTTTCTTCCCTTTGTCTGTTTCGAGTTAACACTTGGTTAACACTAACTTAAGTACCCCTACTTATTACCTCGCCAGATACTAAGTAAGAGTGTACTAAATAAGAATGTTTGCAAGTCATTTGAGAAAGTGGGTAACAACTCAATCGGTCAGGAAATTGTGAATCCTTTTGATAAGAGTTTACACTTCCAGAGGATGGGAAGTGGATCCTGCAAGACACTGTCCCATCTGGGCAGTGCTAGACAATTTGAAAGCTATGATTGGCCCCTATGAAGAGGGGAAGGGACAAGAAGTCATTCTAAAAGCCCTGAGTTTCTGGGGCTACTCGTTCTAGACAGGTCATCATCTTCAGCTTGAACTGCCTTTTGGAGGGAACTTAGGCAAGTAAATAGCTGGCTTTTCTTTCCTGACTTCTGGAGAGAGATTAATTCTGGTCGAGGGTTAAGTGGTCTTGCCAGGCTGAGTCAAGCACTAGAGCAATATTTAGTGTAATAGGCTAAATATCTTCTCTACCGTCTTTTTTGTATTTCTCAACTTCCACTCTCTCCACCTATTTTGTAAATAAAAACTATTGAAAGTTTTTTGACTTGAGGTATAATATTTTAAATCAGTGACCACAATATTATTTATAATTTTCACATATTTTAGCCAAACACTTAATTTTAATTCCTTACACTACACTGCAAAATTACATGGTGTTAACACAAACACTGGAAAAAATCAATCAATTAAATTTGTTTCTATATTACCCAACTCCAAATTTGACTAGATTTTGTTTAAGTTTTATTCTTCAGTACTTTTCAGTTCCCTTTTAAATGTTGTGGTCTCATATTAGAATAGAAGTTCCTTGAGGGCAGGAACTACATTCTTTTATTTTTATTCCCAATTGCCTGGCACATAGACTTGACTTAATTTGACTCTAGCACTATGTAAACAAAATAAACTCATTCTCCTTTTATGATGAAACAAATGTGGACAAACCATTGACTCAATTTCTCCAACAGGTAGGCAGACAAACCATCACATTTACCAGATGTTCACAGGAAATAGAATGATGTTCTAGGTGTTTGGGAGAACCTGATAAAAAGACAGATGTGATCAGTTGTCTGCAACAAACTGCAGAAGAATATAAGGACTTCAATTCATCTTTACTTCAGGGAAGGTTGAAAACTTTTAGACACACATATAACTGTAATAGGGGCACTTTGTGGAGTTTAAAAGAAATGTATTTAGGCCATGTAAAATGTCTAGTGGTAATGAAATAACTAGGCTAAGAACCATGAAGACAACTGACTTAGAAAGCTTGTTTGTTTGTTTGTTTTTTCTTTATGGTTGTCAAAGGTGTTTCATCAACAGGCCTTCATTTGATTTTCATATCATCCATATGATGGAGGTGTGATTACTTTTCTCATCTTGCTCTCTATATGATGAAAGTAAGCCACAGAAAGATTAAGGAAATATTCCAAGATCTAAGGATGATGAGATTAGAAAGGCAGGAACAAACTCCAAGGCTTTCCTTACCACCAGTGAAATGGATGTGTTTTGAGGGTAGAAAATGTCCAATTAAGTTCAGTTCACCAAGGATTTATTAATAAATCCTTGGTGAACTGAACTTAATTGGATTGCCCTATACAGCATAATACTCTAGATAGATCCAAGAATGGCACAGAGAAATTGGCAGATAAAGAATCAATTTAGATTTGGAAGGACGGGGTAAAAAGTATGACCATAACCTTCTAAGGTAGGTGTCATAGAACCTAGCATACCCCCCTACACCCATGGCACATTCCTGGATTCACCTGGAGTCTGACCCAACCCAGAAATGTTTCCCTTTTTATGTTGGCTTATAAGCATATATCACTGTTTCCAGGCTCTACTTTTTATTTACTCTTCATGCTATTTATACACAGATATACATGCCATGAAGTTTCCCTTTCCACACAACAAAGGAGATGTCTCTAATTGAGTTTTCACAACCAATTCAGGAGGGTGACATATTTTTTGCAATCAAATTTTCAAAAGTCACTTGAGAAAAGAAATAAAGAAGATAAGGAAGATGGGCAGGATGATCTCTGGTTCTAACATTCAGATTTCAGGATACAAGTACTGTTTTATGCCATTGAAAATGGTTACCAATGGCTAGAATTTTTGGTGACCTGGCTACTTAAGCTCATTAGGACTTTATATGGTATCTTGAAACCTATATGGTTAGGAAACCTATATGTTGGGAGAAAGGAGAATTCATCATTTATCCAACACTGCCCTCAAAGTCAAGACCACAGCATCAGCCTCAACCCAGAAAAGTCAAGATGGTGGTCAACCTAGCAGCCAGTTCAGGTTCAAGAAGAAAGGTTTCCTAAGAGCTTCTGGAGACATGAGAACTGACCTGATAACCAGTTTCTCCCAACACTTCTGTATGGGCGTTACTCACTTATGTTTGGCCAACCACAAGTCAGTGTAGTACTAAGAGGCCAGAGTGAAGGAGTTTGTCTAGATGGATGGTTCTCATTGTATGCAAGAATCCCAATATCCCATTTGGGGTGAAGGAGTTAGACAGGGGACTAAGGGATCACCATGGGTTCCTATTCTTCCTTGGAGAAGAATCAATGCTTCAACTTTTTCTTGGAGGCCACCAAGGAACCACTTTTCTTTAATACAATTTATTTATTCCCTGAACATCAAATTCAAATACATTAGACAGACAGACAGACACACACACACACACACACACACACACACACACACAGAAATGAGTTATATCCTGTATACTAACTGTGCTTCTCTACTCAGTCTGTAGAAAATGAACAATCAGATATCCAGATCAGGGGAAAGCAATCATTAACACAAGTCATCAAATGGCAATATCTATCCTATCTATTGTTAGTAACAGAGATTGGAAGAAAGTCAACTAGAATGAGGACATTAAGGGTACACTTGAGATTAGCAAAAGAAACTCCAAGCTGTAATTTAATAAGATGAACTGACAAATCTACAGGCATTTCTTAATAAATTGCTGTGTGCCAGGCTCTGTCCTAGGTGCTGGGGAGACAAATGCAAAGAATGGAAAGATCTTGACACTCAAGGAGTTTATAATCCATTTAAGAGAGACAACATGTATGTGTATGTAAAGGAAAAATACAAAATAAGATGCTGGAGAAAATGTGTGTAAGAATAGAATGTAGGAAGATTAAACAAAAGGAAAACTAAGTATGAAAAGCTATATGTCTAATCTTGCCATCTAGTGTGTGAGCTCTCTAAGAAAGGAACTATGTTTTCCCCCATCTCACCATGTCACCCTAACCCCAACTTTCTCCTGAGGCCTATTCCCTGAGGTCCAGAGGTGATGGAGTACACCACTGGTTTTCAGTATCCCAAACCTGGTTGCAAAAACTTGGAGAACACTCAGGTCCAATACCTATATATCTATATACCAATACACCAATATCTAAATACCAATACTTATTGTTTCTCAGAAAGTCAGGGCCTGTGCCAATTAACCCAATCCATTTAGTGGTTGTGACACCCATCCCTTCCATCCTGAGGAGCTGCCAATGGACTGTTGATTTGTTATTTGTATTTGAATAAAAAGGATGGAGAATTCCCCTTCCTCAGATTGTGATGTTCCTCATTCCTTGGCCCTGATTGACTCCACTACAGAATGTTGTAAATCTCTACAGATCCCAATTAGGTCAGGAGGACCTGAACTTCTAGGTGCTCAGCTAGGATGACCAGGGAGTTCCTATGCTCAACTTAAGTGCAGGGCTAAGAACATAAACATAACATATAGCTAGCAGTGTTCTCTTCTCTAGACCCTAGTTAGCTATGCAGATAAAAGTCAATAATGGTTTAGTGTAGTGGGAAAATGCATCAAATTGGAGTCATAATACCTACATTCCCTTCCTGGCTCAAGTTATGAGATTATGAGCAATTTATATTCCCTCTCAAGGCATCTCTCTTCTAATATCCCACCTAAGCCTGACAGCCAGTTGAAGGCAAACTTATTATTGTTCAATCATTTAAGCTGTGTCTCCACTTGGAACTTTTTGGCAGAGATACAGTAGTAATTTGCCATTTCCTTTTCCAGTTCAATTTACAGAAGAGGAACTGAGGCAAACAGGGTGGAGTGACTTGTCCAGAGTCACACAGCTGGTAAGTATCTGAAGCAGGATTTGAGCTCATGAAAAATCTAAGCCCAACACTCTATCCATTGTAGCACTTAGCTGCCCAATTTAGCTCTGACATATAGAATGTAAATTTATTTATTCATTTATTCATTTATTCATTTATTTATTTATTTATTTATTTATTTTTTAAGCCCTTACCTTCCATCTTGGAGTCAATACTGTGTATTGGCTCCAAGGCAGAAGAGTGGTAAGGGCTAGGCAATGGGGGTCAAGTGACTTGCCCAGGGTCACACAGCTGGGAAGTGGCTCAGGCCAGATTTGAACCTAGGACCTCCCGTCTCTAGGACTGGCTCTCAATCCACTGAGCTACCCAGCTGCCCTGTAAACTTTTTTTTTAAAATTCACACATAATTTATTTTCCCAATTATATATAATAAATCTTCAACTTGTTTTCCAAAATTTAAATATCCAAATTGACTCCCTTCCTCCCTTCCCATCCCCTTCTTGGAGATGGTAAGTAATTTGATCTGGATCATACATGTATTGACATAGAAAACATCCTTTCATATTGGTCATTGTTGTAAGATAATACCCATATAGAACCAAAGCCCCAGAATAAAACCATAAATAAACTGATGTGAAAAATAGTATGGTTTGATCTGCAATCTAACTCCAACACTTCTTTCTCTGGAGGTGGATGACATAGAATATGAACTTCTTGAGGGCTGGTATTATTTTAGTTTCATCTTTGTATCCCTAGTGCCTAGAATAGTGCCTGTTCTAAGGTAACTGAATAATAAATATTTTTAGTTAAATTAAATTGATAATGATTGTAAGAGTTTTGTGTGTGTGTGTGTGTCTTTCTATGTCCCCCTCTCTTTTTATTGTCTATTTTTGTCTCTTTCTTCCTCTGACCTTCTCTTCTCTCTATCTCTGTCTCTCTCTTCTCTCTGTCTCTGTCTCTGTCTTTTTCACACACACACACACACACACACACACACATCTGCTTGCTGGAATCAAGGGATCTGAGCCAAGATATGCACGTGTGTGATCTGATATGAGGAATTGTGGAAATGGAATCTTGAAACTGAGGTTGCTGATAGAGTTTATGGAATTCCAGTGAGATATGGGCATGGGTAACTTGCAAAGAGCCTGCATTTTTGACAGAAGTCACCTCTACTCAGCATCTTTCCCTTAAACCCTACTCTGATTCCCACACACAGTGTTTGTTCCTCTAAGCATTGTTTCTCAAGGGGGCTTTTAACTAGGAGAATAGTATTCCAAGGACATACAATTAATCTTTTCTCTGATGCAGCAAAAGAAAAAATGAGGCTTTAGTGAAGATTTATGTGGTTAAAGAAGAGTTTGCAGGGAGAGGGATGGCTGGTGCTCGTTTATAGCCTACCAAGATGAAAGAAAAGCATCACTTCCCCCTGCTGGAACCCTCTGTGGGGAGACACCCCCCTCCTCAGGCACTAGTAGCTAGCATATAGATAGATAGTAGGAGGGGGGCCTGTGGCTTGATTCAATAGGCTGAAGCCAATTTTCCATTTTACTTAGGGAAAGCTTACCACTCAAACAGGAACCCCGTCTTCACAACCTTGTGGGTGGGAAATTGGAAAGAAAAATCACATTCCAAAGCTAGAGAATGAAACCTGGAAAAGAAGGGTAACCTAAAGGAATCCTGGCAGTAGAAATGAAGAAAATCAATGTGGTGCAATAAATAGGTAGATAGGGTTCTAATTAAGAAATCTGAGTTTATATCCTGACTCAGTGTGCCTTAGTTTCCACATCTGAAAAGGGAAGGGAACAGAAATGAACTTAATGATGTCCAAGTTCCTTTCCCATTCTGAGCTAAGATTCAGTCTAAAGGTCCAAAGAAGACTGAGGTCCAGGCAAATAATTGTGTCTTATCTGTCCATTGATGTGGAGGAAATCTGAGAAATAGGACTGGTTTAAAAAGGGAAGGTGTCCCATTGGTTCATTTGTAAAGAATCAATGTCACTGGGCTCATTTTGGAATAGAGATGGCAGAAATATGGTCCAGGGGCCAGGGTAGAAGGAGATTCTTCATAGAGTAAATATAGCATTCTCTTTCATGGGCATGATAGAAAGTTTTATCTTATTATTATTTATTTATTTGGCATCTAGGTAGCACAGTGGATAGAGCACCAAGTCTATAGTCAATTCAATTTCAATTCAAATCTAGCCTCAGACTAGCTGTGTGACCTTGGGCAAGTCACTTAAGTCTATTTGCCTCAGTAGCCTCGTATGTAAAATGAGCCAGAAAAGAAAATGGCAAACCACTCCAGTGTCCTTGCAAAAAAAAAAAAAACAAACTCAAAATGGTGTCATGAAGAGTTAGACACAACTAAAATGACTGAACATCATTTCCAGGCTGGAAGAGAAGATAGAAGCCATTTGTATTTATAGTCATAACACTTCACATGGTACCTGGAACATAGTAAGCATTTAATAAACATTTGCTTATATATGGATTGATTGATGACATATACAAGATAATATTTGAAGTTAGGGATTCCAACTCCTACTTGAGTACTCTGTTCACTTCTTTACCTAGTTATCATCATCTACTTGGAGTAATATCCTATTCCAATGCCTGATCACAGTGAGACTAAAGGGCTCTGGGCTCTGACTCTGGAAAATCTTATCAAACTGAAAAGGTCTATTTGACAGATCCTTCATTAGAGTACTAGTTTTGTAATCAGAAAGCCTCCTCTTCATAAGTTCAAATTCAACCTTAGACACTTCTAGCTGTGTGACCCTGGGTAAGTCATTTACCCTGTTTGCCTCAGTTCCTCATCTGTAAAATAAACTAGAGAAGGAAATGGCAAACCACTCCAGTGTCTTTGCCAAGAAAACCCTAAAATGGGGTCACAAAGTCAGACATATCTGAAACAACTGAACAACAACACATTTTTCATATGGGAACCAGCCTAGCTATATTCAGAACAGTTCACATCACATGGACCACAGAATGATGAGTATGTTGCCCATGGCAATTCTAACAGACTGTCCTCTAAGATGTGAAGGAATCATTATATTCATTAAAGGGAATATCCACACCAATGAAAATACAGACCTAGAGGTTCCTGAAGCCTTTCAGGGCTTTTGGTGGGCCCCATAATGGAATTTAATGTGCATAGACAAGATAAGGTTAACACAGTCTGAAGTATGTCATGCTTATTATCATTTCAGTTCCTTATGTGAGGACCCACGTGGATGAAATCATGGCTCTACCAAAGAACCAATTCAACTGAATTCAACTCAGCCAGCATTTATTAAATGTCCCCACCATTGGAGATACAAAAAAAGACAAAAATCAATACTTGCCCTCAAGGTGTGCTTACATTCTAACAGGAAAGACAGCATGTAACGTGCATGCAAGATATATAGATAGAAGTAGATAGAAGGTCATCTTAAAAGGGAGGGCACTAGAAATGCAGAGTGCTGGGAAAGACCTTTTACAGAGCTAAGCAAATCGAAAAGGTGGCGATAAGAAGGAGGTAACGTTTGACTGCATTCTACTCACATTGCCCATTTCGTATGAGATCTTACCATTTGATTCAGACACTGGTAGTTCCCTGGATGCTATATAGTAAGGTAGATATAAGTAGAGGGGAAAGTTTGAAGGAAATAAATTAAAAAGGAGAGTAGAGTTCACCATTTTGTTAGCTATAAAGGGTCGGTTAAGCAATGCCTAAAAGTATCATTGGTCAGTCATAAAGAGCAGAAAAAGAAGGAGGAGAATAAACTAATGGAAGAATCAAAGAGAAAGAAGGAGAAAAGAGACTAAAGGGTAGAAAGAAAAATCCAACTGAAGAGGAAAAAAGAAAAACAAAATTAGAAGATGGTGGAGACCCCAGAGAATGCATTTCAGCCATTACTCAGTGATAGTCCTCTGTATCTTCAGCACTTAGCCCACTACCTGGAACCTAATAGGACCTTAATATTTACTGACTCGCTGATTCATAGTACATATCATGTTAATTTGTTCAATTAGTTCAATACCAAAGGATATTGAATGAAATAAATTATCACTGTACTCTCAACCTCAATGAGCTACCTATTTGGAATAATATTGGTTATTATTGGGTCATCTCAATCACATCTGACTCTTCATGACAGCATTTGGGTATTTCTTGGCAAAGACACTGGAGTGGTTTGCCATTTCCTTCTTCAGCTCATTTTACAGATAAAGAAACTGAGACAAAGAGGGTAAAGTGACTTGCTCAGGGTCACACAACTACTAAGTGTCTGAGGCCAGTTTTGAACCCAGATCTTCCTGACTGCAGACCCAGTGCTCTATTCATTACATCATCTAGCTACTCAATAATATGAATAGTTATCATTTATATCAGAATTTCAGTTTTATAAAGAGTGTTCTATGCATTATTTCACTCAATTTTTACAATGAGCCTGTGATATAGGTGCAAATATCTGTTTTACAGATGAGAAAACTGTTTCAAGGAATTTGTGACTTACCCAAGAGTCAAGCAACTAGTAAGTTTCTGAGGCAGGATTTCAACACGTATCGTCCTAACTTCTACAAAGAACAGAGCTCTATCTGCAAAGAGCTGCCAGTAAATATAATTGTCCCCATCCTGCATGTGAAGAAACTAAAGCCTGGAGAAGTTAAGGGATTTGTCCATGGATACACAATTAGTAAGTGTTGGAAGGGAATTTCAAACCCATCTTTTAAAATTCTAGGTTCAACACTAGATGCTGCAATGAATACAGAACTAGCCTAGAGTAAGGAAGACAAGTTCTAACTTAGTTTCAGATACTCGCTAGCTTTGTGACCCTGGAAAAGTCGCTTACCTGCTGTCTGCCTCAGTTTCCTCATCTGTAAAATGGGGATAATAATAGCACAGGGTAGTTAAGCAGTCGAAATGAGATTATCCATACATACATGCATGCATACACACATATATGTATATAGAGAGAGAGTGAGAGAGAGAGAGACAGACAGACAGACAGAGACAGAGACATAATGCTTGGCACATAGTAGGCACTTAATAAGCGTGACTTCCTTTCCTTCTCTTATTCTTCTTCTTTCCACCATGACACATTGATTCCCATAGCAGGAGATAACAGTTTATTCTCTGATTCATGTCACATTTTTCCTCCTATATTATAGACTAGAGAAATTTGATTTTCATTTTCCAGTGATATAACTTCAGAGGCATCCTTCATAGACTCCATTTAGAAATACTGAAGGGGGCAGGGTAGAGGAACAATGAACTGTAATGGGCACATGGTGGAATGTATCCCAGATGAAACAGCTGAATCTTTCATCTGATAAACAATGGGACAGCAAGTTTACACAGAGAGTGGGAAACTTTATTCCATTTTTCAGAGCTTTAATTTATGGGTTACTTATTACTTGGCTAAACTCAGGATATTGCAAGAATCCTTTGGTGAAGGATCCTGTTGCTAAGTATTTTGATTTGGGTTATTTGGGTTTCTGTTACTGTAGCACTTGGTTTCTTGGTTTAGCAGACATGAAAAGAGATGCTGTTTCTCTGGAAATCACTTCAGTGTTCTGTCTTAAAAATAAGGCTCTCTCTCCATCTCAGACCAAATGAGATACTTTTTAAGCACTTAGCACAGTGCCTGGCACAGAGGTGACTTACTTAATAAATGCTTATTCCTTTCCCTTTCCCTGTGTATCTTTCTGGCTCTGAGCCAAGCATTTAAAATAAAGGAGAGGAGGTGATCTTAGGGACACCAAGGTGGCTCAGTGAATAGAGCAGATATGGGCACATGAATGGAATGGATAGAGTGATGGGTTTAGAATAAAGAAGATTCATCTTCCTGAGTTCAAACCTGGACCCACACATTTACTAGCTGTATGGTCCTGAGCAAGTCCCTTAGCCCTGTTTGCCTCAGTTTCTTCATACATAAAATGAGCTAGAAAAAGAAATAACAAATCATTCCAGGGTCTGTGCCAAGAAAACTCCAAAAGGAGTCACAAGGAGTTGGACATGAAGGAATATGACTAAGTACAAGCTCCTCTTCATATTTACCTTTTAGCTAAAATATATTATATATTCAGGATAGATGAGTGTGCACAAAGACACTTGTGCGTGAAAGAGATTTAAGTGGAAAAGTCGATGCACAGAGACAGTCCCGCTCTCTCGGCGTTGGAAGCCCGGGTACACCGTAGATGAACTGCACAAAGACAATAGTCATTCTCGGTCACCGAGAGACTACCACTAGAATTATATATTCACAGATGTAAGTATTGAGACATCAGGTGTGAAAAACAGCTAATGGGCCAGTGCCTGGAACAGAGAGTAGATGAAAGAGATTAATAGGAAATAAGACTAGAAAAATAGGTAAGAAATAAATTGTGGAAGGCTTTAAATGCCAAGCAGAAAAGTTTGTATTCTAATCTAGAGGCAAGAAGGAGCCACTGGAGGTCTGTGTTTTTAGATCTGGCAACTGTATAGCAGATGGGTTGAGAAGCAAAGACAGCGTGTTCAAAGTGTCAGATTCTGAACAGTCTTTACTTTTTCAACACAGAAAAAACACCCAATTCTCCAACTTTCACTAAGTGGATGAAGACCTGTTTTGCATATCTGCCTGCACAAAGTTTAGAATATATAAACATGATACAAGAATTTGCAAGCCAGACTGCATGGAGCCATAGACGTTCTGAATTAAAAGGAATCTCTGAGATCTTCTAGCATAACACTTTGCCTAATGCAGAAATTATTCTCTATTACTTCCCAGACAAATGATCACCCAACTTTAATGGACATCCCGTCTCAACACTTCCCACACAGAGAGCTTGACATGCTTGTGTATGAAGCTACTCGATTCACAGACAATGGAATGTTATTACATATACTTGTACATATATGCAGTTCTGTTCACTCAGAAATCTACGCAAGTGTGTGTCTACTGATATGAGTACATGTGGAAAATGTCTGCATATTCTGACTCAAAAAGCCAGAGTGAAATCAAAAAGTCTTCAGATACAGGGATCTAGTGTATCCTTGTTCTATCTTTTAAAAATATTTGTATTGGGGCAGCTAAGTGATTCAGTGGGTAGCTGGACCTGAAGATGGTAGGTCCTGGGTTCAAATCTGACCTCAAACACTTCCTCTCTATGTGACTAGGCAAGTCACAACCCAATTGCCCAGTCCTTACCATCCTTCTGTCCTGGAATCAGTACTTTGTATTGATTCAAAAACAGAAAGTCAGGGTTTTAAATATATATATATATATATATATATATATATATATATATATTTGTATTGATATATTTTGTTTTCCTATTACCTTTTGTTTTCAATATGTTCCTCCCCTTCCCTTACCCAAGCAGTCATCCCTTGTAACAAAGAATGAAAAATGAGAGAGAGAAGGGAAAGCATTTCTGCAAACCAAATGAACACATCAACTGTCTGACAGTGTATATAATTTTCCATACCCAGAGTCCTCAGCCTCTGAGAAGAATGAAGGGAGGTACATTTTCTCATCTTTTCTCTGAAACCAGACTTGGTTATTATAATTACACAGAGTTCAATTTTGTTTGCTTATTCTTTCCATTTACATTATTATAGTCATTGCATAGATTGTTTTCTTTGTTTGCTCACTTCTCTGTCGCAGCTCCTGTATATTTTCTCATCTTTCTCTTAATTGTTGATATTCATCATTTCTTACTGCATAGTACATTCATGTACATTTATAGTACATCCATTATATTCATGTAGAGCAAGTTGCTTAGCCATTCCTCAATTCTTGGGCATCTCTTTAGTTTCCCAAAACATACTGGTACAAATATTTTGGTAAACTACCTCTCTCTTTTCTAATAGTGATTTTATATTTTGGCAATTTCTACAAATCTCTTTTGATTTCTTCTCTGGATATGATTTTGGGAAGTTACAAGGTGAATAAGTTTAGAAGCCTTAAGAATATCAAAAGGAACAACTTCGAAAAAAAGGGATAATGTTGCCTCCTTGTACATTCTCCTCTTTCCAGTCGACAGTTCATCGTCTGAAGACAGTCAGCCCTGTCTAGGGTTTGTTCCATATTAAAGAGTAATTGAGCACAGACAGACAGCATCTTTCATCCTTCCTGACCTGCTGCACCATCCCTGCTCATACATATGGATTCCAGCCCACACAGGAGTTGAGACAGGACTGGCAAATATGAACACATGCAAACGAACACTCGGGAGCCCCGATATGAACAAAACCTATTGCCAATAAAAGAAAAGGCTCCTGAGGAAGGACAGAAAAGTGCTCTATTGGAAGGAGAATGATAATGACTGCTTTTACAAGCCTATTCCCCAATCCTGAAGCAGCTTGGTGTGTCTTAATAACAAAACCACCGGAAGGAAAGATCGATGCCTAAGTGAGTGGCAGTCCCCAAATGCTAGTTACTTATGGGTTTTACTTTGCTTTAGGTGTTGTCTGAGGTCATGAAGCTTCAAATAATGCAGCATGAGCAGAAAACCAAGTCTGAAGAAGTAGAAAGGAGAAGAAATTGTCAAAGTTTATGCATTAAGGGAAAATGTCTGTCTGTTCGACAAGAGCTCATGTGTATGGGGAATTTTCTTCTTCATCAGCACCCTGGGTTCTAAGTTGCACCCATTTTGGAAACTTAGGGCTAGTTCTTCATTTCACACAATAGAAGCTTAATTAATGCTTGTTGATTTGGATGGAGGTTTTCTGCATACTTCAGGCTTCAGCTATGTGCCCATCACTAGCAGATTCCAACCCCTGCTCCCCTAATTCTCTCTATAGCTTCAGCAATTCTCTCTCTCTCTCTCTCTCTCTCTCTCTCTCTCTCTCTCTCTCTCTCTCTCTTTCTCTCTCTCTCTCTCTTTCTCTCTCTCTCTTTCTCTCTCTCTCTCTCTCTCTCTTTCTCTCTCTCTCTCTCTCTCTCTCTCTCTCTCTCTCTCTCTCTCTCTCTCTCTCTCTCTCTCTCTCTCTCTCTCTCTCTCTCTCTCTCTCTCTCCCCATGCTCAGAGGAGGAGGTGGAATTCTTTCTTGCCAAGGTTAACCCCATGCCTTAAGATTATAGGCTTATGTATAGAAGGAACCTTTGAGGTCATCTAATCCAGAGGGACTCAAAGCCCATAATGGAGTAGGGTTTGAACTAGGTTAAAATGTAATTGGGAAATGTTTAATGAAATAAATAAAAGTATAATACAACTTAAATAATATTCAACCCTTACCTTCTGCCTGAGAATCAACACTGTGTGTTAGTTCCAAGGCAGAAGAGTGGTAAGGCCTAGGCAATGAGGATTAAGTGACTTGGCCAGGGTGACACAGCTGGGAAAAAGTATCTGAGGTTAGATTTGAATTCAATCCACTGAGCACCTTAGCTACCCCTATTTGTGATTTTCTAAGTGAATATAAAAGCCTACAGGCCTCCATGAGTCTGAAAACATTGACTCCAATTGAACTGTGACCCAGAAGTGCCAAACAAAGGAAGGGTCTCATTAGATTCATTTAGACTCAGATTCATCCTGACTTCAAAAAAAGTGGGGGAAAGTTTTCTCAGTTAGTTCTCTAGCATATTGTCCTTGCCCCAGAGTAACTCTAAGGAGACAGATAAAGCAAAGCTTAGGCACAACTCGTGCCTAGGGTCTCTTCCAAATAATAAGATTTCTTCTAGAAATGGCACTCAGTATGGCTATGAGATTGCTGCTCATTTCTTCCTTCACAGAAAACATTCAAGATTCAAAATATTCATGGCAGCACATTAACACAGATAGAAAACCTCTCAAAAAGTCCATCGCACTTATTATACTCACTCTAAAAGGTAAAGGTTCTTTGTGGATCTTCTGAGCAAATATCCTTCACCTCAGGTCTGAACTGTCTGCCTCAGAAGGGATTCCATAATACACTAGATCACTCAGTCCATCAGGAAACAATTATTAAATGCCTACTGTATTCCAGACACAGTGTTAAGCTCTGGGGATGCAGATATGAAAAAGAAAGACAGTCCTCCCCTTGAGAAGTTTATAATCATAAAGAGAAAGATAACACAAAAAAAGAAAGCTGAAAAAGGGAGGAGGAAATATACCTGGCAGAGAAATAATGGAGAAATCCAAAGAAGAGCAGTCAGGCAGTAAAATGGAGAGATTTCTGGTCTTCTTAAATACAGGTTTGGGGAAACCTTTCTTCCATCTTCCAATCATGAGGGCAGAGAGAACAGATGAGGTCTGAATATCAAGACTTATTGGATCTTGGATGATGAATTTCCTAATGATAAGGCTTCTGAGAACATGATGGAAAGGCCAAAGGCATGGAACTCATAAGGTTCATATCTCCTAGTCAGCCAGACTATAGCTTTTAGACAATTAGCTACCAGATGACTTGGCAGTAGTCATCTCCTCTTCAAAGAAGCTTCCCTCCCTTTGGTCATAGAGTACTCAACTATGGAAGTCTTGACCCATCAGGCAACGACCAGAGCCAAAACTGTTCCTTTCTAAGGATTATTAGCCTCAATCCTGGGTTCAAGGACAAAATAGCAAAACAAAAGAAAGCCATATTCTTCTCAATATCAATACTGGAGTGATCTGGGACAATCCTGAAAGACTTCAAATGGGAAATGCTAGCCACCTCCAGAGAACTGTTGGAGTTGAATGGATGTGGATCAAAGCAGACTATCTTTCACTATGTTTAGAGTTTTGCTTTTGTATTGGAATGCTATTACAACAATGACCAATATGGAAGTGCATTGCCTAACCCTTACCACTCTTCTGCCTTGGAACCAATACATAGTGATGATTCTAAGACAGAAGGTAAGGGTTTAAAAAAATAGTAGTCCAAGGGAGAGAAAGGGCTGGCAAGGAAACCCAACAGAGGACTCTGATGGGTAGAGTCCCTCTTTATAGTTCCTCAATAATAGTTTGTGCCCCTTGACAGTCAGTCAGTCAATATTCACTAAGTGAATCACTTTAACTGATGTCTGAAACTGAAAACTCATCATTTTCCCCACCTCCCCCAAATCTTACCCTCCTCCTAATTATACTTTGTCTATTAATAGCATGACCATGTTCTCAGCAAGACTTAAAAGTTCAAGGTCATCTGTGCCTCTTCCAGCTCTCTCACTTCCCATAGGTACCAAAACCTATAAAATATTTCTGCAGAATTGGTCTCCCATACATTCTTTCATCTTCACGAATGTTGCCAGAATCCAACCTCCTTTCCCCTCACCAGCTCTTGCCTAGATTAGCATAATAAATTGGTCAATTTCCTTCTACTTCCCCTCCTCTCCAATTTATTTTTAATATATCTACCAAAATGCACTCACTTCCTTTTCTTCCCCTATTTCAAGACTCAATTCAGATTCTGATTTTTTCACAAAGTCTTCCTTGATATGTCTCTCTGATTCCATCCTCCTTCTGAAAGTGTTTCCTCTATTCTCAATTTTTTCCTGGAGCTCTTGATCTGGATCTCTTCTTCCTCTTTATCACACTTCACCTTAACTTAGAAATATTTGTGTACATGCCTTACCTCCATCATCACCTCATGACCTCATTGTTAACTCCTTAAGAGTAGAGGCTATTTTTAAATCTTTGTATCTTTATTGCCTAGCATAGTGTATAAACAATTAATAAATCTGGTGGAATAAAAATTTTTGCTCTCCCTTTTATAGATGAATTAACTGATGCCCAGAGAGATTAAATTGTTTCCCAATAGGTATATAGTCTGGTAATTTAAAGTCTTGTGCTCTTTCCACCAATATATAACCACTGCCTGTATGTGGTTTCCATCCATTAAGACACAGGAGATGCAAGAATATATACTTAGAAACCTGTAATCAATTGTAATAAAAGTAAAGCTTAGTAGATATAAGTATGCAATGCTAACTTCTATTTATAAAGATGAACTAGCAGATTTTATCAGCATATCTAACAAAAAATTCCCTTAGGTATGCACATTGGAGCCTTCTCTACTGCTTATACTCTTAGAGGTAACTTAGATGCACAGTGGATAAAGCTTTGGACCTGGAGTCAGAAATACCTGAGCTCAAATACAGCTCTAGACACTTACTAGCTGTGTGACTCTGAACAAGTTAATTAATCTTTGCCTGCCTCAGTTTCCTCAACTGCCAAATTATGATAATGTTTTCATCTACTTCCCAATTTGTTCTGAGGATTAAATTATATAATATTTATAGAGAGCTTAGCACAATGCCTGGTAAATAGTGGTGGTTAATGTTTGTTTCCTTCCTTAGAGAGTTACCTGGGTTATTAAAAAAGTAGGTGACTTGCTTGGGGTCATAGTAGACAATTAATAATTCTTGCCAGTATGTGCCAGATGTAGTCTTTCTTACTGTAAGAACAATTCTCCATCTCCTATGCCATGCACCACTTAATAAAATATAATTATTATTAAAATTCTTTTATTGAAACTTCCTTAATTATAGTTTGCTTCATCATTTGTACTAGGAAATAATGATATCTGAATTTGACAGCAAGGAAATATTAGTTCATGACCCTCCATTCTGGGAAATAATTTAGAACTATAACCAAAGGGCTATAAAACTGCATACCTAGGAATACCACTAATAGGTCTGTATCCCAAATAAATCAAAGAAAAATGATCAAAAATATTTATAGAAGCTCTTTTTGTGATGGCAAAGAATGAAATTGAAGGGATGTCCTTGATATGGGGAATGATTGAACAAGTTATAACATGATTGTGATGAAATACTCATGGGAAGTAACAAATGAAGAGAGGTGGTTTCAGAAAAAATGGCAATACCTACATAAACTGATGCAAAGTAAAATGACAAGAACCAGGTCACTGTGCACAGTATTCAACCATGACTGATCAAGAAAGTGATACAAGACAATTCCAAAGGACATATGAAGAAAAAAATGTGTTCCAAGTAAAGAGGGAGAATTGATGGACTCTGAATGCAAACTGAAGTATCATTTTCTCACTTCATTTGTCTTACTTTTAAAAATATATAGCTAATATGTAAATATGTTTTGCATGATTTCACATGCAAAATGGACAAAATATAGCTTGCCTTAGGGGTATACAAAATGTAAGGAGGAGGGAGAGAATTTGGATCTCATATTTTAAAAAGAAAAGAATGTTAATGTTAAAAATAATTTTAAAATGAAATGCTCAATTAAAAAATTATACCATCAAAAATTAGAAGAAAAGGCGATGATACCTTTCATAAGAATAGGTAGGTGGAGAATTCTTAACAAAAAAAGGATTGAGGTGATAAAAAAGATAGAAATAATTTTAAATTCATGAAATCAAAAAGGTTTTACAGGAACAAAAGCAATGTAATTAAAATAAAAAAGGAAAGTGTCAACTGAGTAAATATTTGCATCAAATATCTCTCATAATGTTTTAATGTTCAGGTTATTTAAGGAATTACAAATATATAAAACCAAAACCTATTCCCAAATGGTTGAATAGTCAATGGATATGAACAATTATAAAAAGAATAGAAAATTATTAACAACCATATGAAATTGCTTTAAATTTCTAATAATAAGTGAATGGTTCAAAACAACTCCAGTGTTTTATCTCACACCCAATAGACTGCTAAAGACCACAGAAGATAGAAATAGTCATGTTGGAGAAACAGAAAAATGTATTTGATTGAAATCAGTTATGATGGAAAGACTGACAGACTAATACACTGTTGGTAAAGTCAGTCCACTGAGCCACCTTAGATATCCCTATTTGTTATTTTCTAAGTGAATATAAAAGCCTACAGGCCTCCATGAGTCTGAAAACATTGATTCCAATTGAATTGTGACCCAGGAGTGCCAAACAAAGGAAGGGTCTCATTAGATTCATTTAGACTCAGATTCATCCTGACTTCAAAAAAAGTGGGGGAAAGTTTTCTCAGTTCGTTCTCTAGCATATTTTCCTTGCCCCAGAGTAACTCTAAGGAGACAGATAAAGCAAGGCTTAGGCACAACTCGTGCCTAGGGTCTCTTCCAAATAATAAGATTCCTTCTAGAAATGGCACTCAGTATGGCTATGGGATTGCTGCTCATTTCTTCCTTCACAGAAAACATTCAAGATTCAAAAAATTCATGGGAGCACATTAACACAGATAGAAAACCTCTCAAAAAGTCCATTGCACTTATTACACTCCTGGAACACAATATTCAGAAAGGCAAGAGAACTGGGTCTTCAACCAAGAATCACCTGTCCATCAAAACTGACTATATACTTCCAGGGGAAAGTATGGTCATTCAACAAAATAGAAGATTTCCAAGTATTTGTAAAGAAAAGGCCAGAACAAAGTGGAAAGTTTGATATCCAAACACAAAGATCAAGAGAAACATGAAAAGGTAAATAAGAAAAAGAGGGAAAAGGAGAAAAATGTTTTTTTCATATTTAAACTCTCCTCTTTAAGGGCTCCAATTAGACTAAATTATATATATTAATATAGGGGGACAATGTTATTTGTAACTCTCAAAAATTATATTCATTATTATAGTAATTAGAAGAATCATTCATAGGAAAAGATCAGGGCATTAAGGGCTATAAGATGCAATGCAAAAATAGAAAAAAGGAGGAGGGAATCTAAGATGGTACCAAGAGATTCTTGAAGAAATAAAATAAATAGAATAATCTCTTTCACACAAAGATCCATACACATGGAAAGGGGAGGGGAAGAATACTCTTATAAGAAAGAAAGGAAGAGAGTGCTGATAGGTAATACTTAAACCTTACTCTCAGTGAAATCAACTCTGAGAGGGAAGAGCATCTAGATCATTGAGGATAGAGCATTGGGATCTTGAATTCTATCTTATCCTAAAAGGTAAGGGACAAGGGAAAACTAAAAGTGTAGGGGGAAGGGAGTACAAAAAGGGAGGGAAGGAGAGGGGGGAGAGAACTTAAAAGACTCCCCCCCAAAAAACCAAGAAGGAAACAAAAAGAGAGGGACCAGAAAGGGAAGCATATCAAGGGAAGGGATTAGGGGGATTGATTAAAAGCAAACCACTGGTCTAAAGGGATATAGCAAAAGAAGAAAGGACTGAACAAGGAGCACCAAAAGGACTGAACAAGGAGCATCAAAATGCTAGGGAATTCACAACTGACAATCATAACTTTGAACATGAATGGGATGAACTCACCCATAAAAGATAGATGAATAGAAGAATGGATTAGAATCCAAAATCCTACTATATGTTGTCTACAAGAAACACACATGAGGCGGGTAGATACTCACAAGGTCAGAATTAAAGGTTAGAGCAAGACCTATTGGACCTCAACTGACGGAAAGAAGGCAGGAGTTGCAATCATGATATCTGAAAAAGCCAAAGTAAAAATAGACCTGATTAAAAGGGATAGGGAAGGTAAATAAATACATTCTGATAAAAGGGAGTATAGACAATGAGGAAATATCACTAATCAACATGTATGCACCAAATGGTATAGCATCCAAATTTCTAATGGAAAACCTAGTAGAATTGAAGGAGTAAATAGATAGTAAAGCTATACTAGTGGTAGACCTGCACCTACCACTATCAAATTTAGATAAATCAAATTAAAAAATGAATGAGAAAGAGATAAAAGAGGTGAATGAAATCTTATAAAAATTAGAGTTAATAGATATATGGAGGAAAATAAATAGGGACAAAAAGGAATACACCTTCTTCTCCGGAGCATATGGTACATTTACAAAGATTGACTATACACTAGGTCATAAAACATGGCATAGAAATGCAGAAAAGCAGATATAATAAATGCAACCTTTTCAGATGATAAGGCAATAAAAATAATGATCAGTAAGGGTACATGGAGAGCCAAATTAAAAATTAATTGGAAATTAAACAATATGATTCTCCAAAATTGATTAGTTAGAGAACAAATCATAGAAACAATAATTTCATTGACGAAAATGACAATAATGAGACACCATTTCAAACTCTATGGAATGCAGCCAAAGCAGTGCTCAGGGGAAAATTTATATCCTTGAGTTCATATATTAACAAATTAGGGAGGGAAGAGGTCAATGATTTGGACATGCAAATCTAAAAACTTGAAAGTGAACAAATTAAAAATCCCCAGAAGAAAACCAAATTAAAATAAAGGGAGAAATTAATAAAATTGAAAGTGATAGAACTATTGAACTAATCAAAAAGACTAGAAGCTGGTACTTTGAAAAAAAACAAACAAAATAGACAAAGTACTGGTCAATCTAATAAAAAAAAAAGGAAAGAAGAAAAGCAAATTAACAGTATCATAGATGAAAAGGGAGAACTCACCTCCAATGAAGAAGAAATTAAGGTAATCATTAAAAAATATTTTGCCCAATTATATGGCAATAAATACACCAATCTATGTGATATAGATGAATATCTACAAAAATACAAATTGCCTACACTACCAGAAAAAGAAATAGAACTCTTAAATAATCCCATATCAGAAAAAGAAATTGAACGGGCCATCCAAGAACAACCTAAGAAAAAATCTCCAGGACCTGATGGATTCACAAGTGAATTCTACCAAACATTCAAAGAACAGCTAATCCCAAGACTATATACAAACTATTTGACATAATAAGCAAAGAGGGAGTTATACCAAATTCCTTTTATGACACTAATATTGTATTGATTCCAAAGCCAGGCAGGTCAAAAACTACAGGCCTATCTCCTTAATGAACATAGATGCAAAAATCTTAAAAAGGATACTAGCAAAAAGACTCCAGCAAGTGATCAGGAGGGTTATTCACTATGATCAAGTGGGATTCATACCAGGAAGGCAAGGATGGTTCAACATCAGGAAAACCATCCACATAATTGACCATATCAACAAGTAAACCAACAAAAATCACATGATTATCTCAATAGATGCAGAAAAAGCCTTTGACAAAATACAACACTCATTCCTACTAAAAACACTAAAAAGTATAGGAATAGAAGGGTCTTTCCTAAAAATAATAAACAGTATCTATCTAAAACCATCAGCCAACATCATCTTCAATGGGGATAAACTAGACACATTCCCAATAAGATCAGTAGTGAAACAAGGATGCCTATTATCAACTTTATTATTTAACATTGTACTAGAAAAACTAGCAATAGCAATTAGAGAAGAAAAAGAAATTGAAGATATTAAAATTGGCAATGAAGAGATCAAGCTATCACTCTTTGCAGATGATATTATGGTCTACTTAACAAATCCTAGAGAATCAACTAAAAAGCTAGTGGAAATAATCAACAACTTTAGCAAAGTTGCAGGATACAAAAAAAAAAAAACCCACATAAGTCATCAGCCTTTCTATTTATCTCCAACATATCTCAGCATCAGGAATTAGAAAGAAAAATTCCATTCAAAATCACCCTAGACAAAAATACTTAGGAATCCATCTGCCGAGACAAACACAGGAACTATGTGAACACAACTACAAAACACTTTCAACACAACTAAAATTAGATCTGAGCAATTGGAAAAACGTTAATTGCTCATAGGTAGGAGGAGCTAACATAATAAAAATTACCATCCTACCCAAACTTATCTATTTATTTAGTGCCATACCCATCGAACTTCCAAAATACTTTTTCACTGAATTAGAAAAAACCATAACAAAGTTCATTTGGAAGAACAAAAGATCAAGGATATCCAAGAAAATCATGAAAAAAAATACAAAGGATGGTGGTCTTGCAGTACCAGATCTCAAACTATATTATAAAGCAGTGGTCATTAAACAATTTGGTACTGGCTAAGAGACAGAAAGGAGGATCAATGGAATAGACTTGGGGTAAATGACCTCAGCAAGATAGTCTATGAAAAGCCCAAATACCCCAGCTTTTGGGACCAAAACCCAGTATTTGATAAAAACTGCTGGGAAAATTGGAAGACAGTGTGGGAGAGATTAGGTTTGGATCAACATCGCACACCCTACACCAAGATAAACTCAGAATGGGCGAATGACTTGAACATAAAGAAGGAAACTATAAGTAAATTATGTGAACACAGACCCTTTGGGAAGGGAAAGATTTTAAAACCAAGCAAGACTTAGAAAGAGTCACAAAATGCAAAATAACTACATCAAATTAAAAAATGTTTGTACAAACAAAACCAATGTAACCAAAATCAGAAGGAAAATAACAAACTTTAAAATAATCTTCATAACAAGAACCTCTGACAAAGGTCTAATTATTCAAATTTACAAAGAACTAAATCAATTGTACAAAAAATCAAGCCTTTCTCCAATTGATAAATGGGCAAGGGACATGAATAGGCAATTTTCAGTCAAAGAAATCAAAACCATTAATAAGCACATGAAAAAGTGCTCTAAATCACCTCTAATCAGAGAGAAGCAAATCAAAACAACTCTGAGGTATCACCTCACACCTAGCAGATTGGCTAACATGACAGCTATGGAAAGTAATGAATGCTGGAGGGGATGTAGCCAAGTGTAATTCATTGCTGGTGAAGTTGTGAATTGATCCAACCATTCTGGAGGACAATTTGGAACTATGTTTAAATGGTGCTAAAAGACTGTGTGCCCTTAGCACTTAGCCATAGCACTGCTGGGTTTGTACCCCAAAGAGATAATAAGGAAAAAGACATGCACAAGAATATTCATAGCTGCGCTTTGTGGTGGCAAAAAATTGGAAAATGAGGGGATGCCCTTCAATTGGGGAATGACTGAACAAATTGTGGTATATGGTGGTGATGGAATACTATTGCGCTCAAAGGAATAATAAAGTGGAGGAGTTCCATGTGAACTGGAATGACCTCCAGGAAGTGATGCAGAATGAGAGGAGCAGAACCAGGAGAACATTGTACACAGAGTCTGATACACTGTGGTACAATCAAAGGTAATGGACTTCTCCATTAGCGGCAATGCAGTGATCCTGAACAACCCAGAGGGATCTATGATAAAGAACACTGTCCACATTCAGAGGAAAAACTGTGGGAGTAGAAACACCAAAGAAAACAACTGCTTGATCACATGGGTCGAGGGGTTATGATTGGGGATATAGACTCTAAATGAACATCCTAATGCAACATCAACAACATGGAAATGGGTTCTGATCAAAGACACATGTAATACCCAGTGGAATTGTGCGTCAGCTATGGGAAAGGAGGGAGGAATAGAAAATGATTTTTATAACCAAGGAACAATGTTCAAAATTGGCCAAATCAAAAATAAATAAATAAATAAAAATAAAAGTGTTTAGAATGTCTTTACCCTTTGATTCAATGATCCTACCAAAAGACATAAATCCCATATATACCAAAATAGTCATAATAACAATTTTTTGTATCAAAGTACTAGAAACAAAGTAGAAACAATCAATTTGGGGAATGGCTAAACAAGTTGTGGTACATTAATGTGATGGAATATTAATTACTATGCTGCAAAAAAAAATAAATAAGAAAAATTCAGGGACTCATAGGGAGATTTACATGAACTGAAGTAAACTGACACATGAAAAGAATATACACAACAATTAACTACAACAGTAGAAATAGAATGTTTTGTTTTTTTTAAGATGAATAAAGTGTAATTATATTTATGAGACTCAACTCCAGAAAACCTCGTTTCATTGCAGAGGTGGGTAAGTATGGGTATGGAGGATCACATAGAGTGTCATATACAGTGGACCTGCTTACTGGTTTTGTTAAACTATTTTTTATCGCATTTCTTTTTTATTCATTATTACAGGGGGATGTTTCACTGGATTGAGGACAGAAAAGGGATATCAAAAATGAGTCTATATTTAAAATGTTTCGATAGAATAGTTTTTCTTTAAAAGTGGAAAGTCAGCAGATGTCATAAGAAAACTGATGAGAGGATGAGAAAATTTTATTTTGGAGGAAAAGTAACTTTGGATCCTCTGTTATCCAATCTGTCACTTTTTTTCTTGTTTAATCCATTTACATTTAAAGTTATAAGAGTTAGGTTTACATTTTCCTCTGTCTCTAAAATTGTTTCTTTTTCAAGTTGTGATTTTTCCCCTCCTCTTCTGTAAACACAGTATTATGTTCCTTCAATTACTTTAATCTTTTTTGTGTGTGTCCCTGTTCCCACTGGCTCTCCTCCCCTCACTCATAATTATTTCTTTTCATTTGTTACCCCTTTCTTTCTCTTTAGGGCTTTTTTGGTTAATTCCTTTCTCCTGCTTTTATTCTCCTGCTTCCATTGGTCAAGCAGATTCCCTTTCCTCCCTTTCAGATAGCCCCATTCATTAGCTTAAATTTCTTTCTTTTTTTCCTCCTCTTTCCAAGGATTTCCAAATCTCTTTTTATTCATCTTCTCTATTTACTATAGATCCTTATTTTCTGATTCATCACCCTAATAATCAATTCTCTCTCTCTCTTTTCTTTACATTCTTCATTTAATCAAAACTTCCCAAAAAATCCATTTTAGGCTCTCTAGTTGTAAAGCTTGTCCCATGGATTCAACTTTTCCATTCCACCCCACTCCTAGAACAATGCCAATTATTACAGGTGTCAGAAAGGTCATTTCCCAATAGTAAAGACTCCCCTCTAAACAACCTCACACACACACACACACACACACACACACACACACACACACACACACACTATTCTATTCCATTTTTTCTACATTTTCTTAGAAATCTTCTCCCTTTATTTGTGCTCTACCACTCCTCCAGGTGTCAATTGCCCTCAGGACTCTTCCAATGTAAGATTCTCATCTCCCTTCACCCATAGGAGTATTCATCAGTGGGACTTCCACTTCAAAAGTAAAGTCTCCTTCCTTCCTTTTTAATCTCTCACCCTTCTTACCCACTACCCTGTAGCCTCTTCTCTTTATGAGACCACAGAGGTCACCTTCCCTTCCTTTCCAGTCCTTTATGGCCCTGATGCATCACACACTCTTCTGTATCTCCCTGCTCCCTTCTCCTGCTTCATGTCCCCTCTCATATTTTAGTGTGGTCCTACAAAAGAAGCACTCACCTATACACACAATGTATAATCAGTCTGTGGATAGTGTCCCCTGCCTTCTTCTCCATTGTTACTATCAGATTTACACCTTTACCCTATCTCCTTATGCACATTTAGAAAGAAGTTTCCTACAGATCTCTCTATTATCACTCTGCTGTTGTTGCTGTCATTATGTGCTTCATTTTATTCACTCCTGTATTTCTGTTGTTTGAGTTGTTCAAGAAGTAAATGATTTCTTCAGCACTAGTTCTTTCTCAAAAAATTTTAAAACCTACCTGTATTATTGAGCAATCATCTTTTTTTTTTTTTGTCTTGTGTGGTTAGGCTCTGATTTGCAGGATAGGACACTCTGGGCTGCATCCTGAGCTCCACTGCCCTTTGGAACATGTTATTCCATTCCCTCCTCCTTTTTCTAGTGGATGCGGAACAATCTTGTGTTATTTGAATTTCCTTTTTTGTATTTACAGGTTTTTTTAAAGGTCCATATGACTTGTAGAACTTCTTTCTGTTTTGGATTGTTAAATTCAACCACTATGTATCTTAGAGTTTTCAGTCTATTATTTGCTTGCCCCCCCCCTTCCCCGCGAAATGACCTGTGAGTTCTTTCAGTTGAGATTTCATTTTCTATGTTCAAAAGTTCTGGACAGTTCTTTACTATTATTTCTTTCATTATGGAGTTGAGTTTTTGTTCTCTCATATTCTGGGAGACTTATGATACTTACATTACCTCTATACATCCTGTCTTCAAGATCAGTGTTTTGTTTGCAAAGTGGGCATACTTTCTTTTAATGTTATTATTTTTTGCTTCTCTTCTATGTTGTCCTTCTCTCTTGTATCCCCATTTTGTCATTTTCTTACTTGTTTCTTTGATGATCCTTACCATTGTAGATTCAAGTTTTCTCTATTCTGCTCCTTATTTTTGCTGTATAGGACATCAATTCTGCTCTCATAATTTTCCATTTTTCTTTTAAGCCTTTCAGGAATACTGTTTTGTGATTCCATATTCTTTTCAAATTCTGGTGTCGTCTCTCTTATTAAAAGTTTTGCTTTATTTTTCAGTATTTATTTGTAGATGTCTGGATTTATTTACTAGATCAGGAGGCTGTCCTTCCTTTTGTTGTGGTTCTTTTATTATTGATTTAGCTGCTTGTAAGTGTTCTTCTAAAAAAATTCAGTCCTTACCATCTTTTTTCCCCTTTATTTTCATTACCACTCCCTTCCCAACCCCTTCCTCTCTGTTCTGGTTTCCTTGGGGGCTAGATCTCAACGAATCTGTCCCATGCTAGGCAATTCATGGTTCCCCAGCCTATGTGCTTGTCTCAATTGACTTTTGGGTGCTCAGAACTGGCCCAAGCTGGGTACTATGCTCTCCCCTCAGACCTGGTGGGATGATTTAGAGCACCCCCTTCAACACACACACACACACACACACACACACACACACACACACACACACACGTGAACTCTTCTGGTGGGTGACCTGTCCTACTCCCTCTGTCCCCTAGTTCTTTGGTCTGGCATCTGCTGTTCAAAGACTATTTTCCTCAGGACAAGCAGTTGAGTGCTTATAACATTGATGCTTCTGGGTTTCATAACTGGAAGGCTTTTGGTCCTGAAGGACTCTGACCAAGCTGGTGGTTGAGATCCAAGTGTATTTCTGCAGCCCAGGACTAGTGTATCCAATGCAATGAGAAGGGGGAGGGCCCAGGATGTAGGTGTAGGTTTTGATGTAAGCCTGGGTAGTATCACTGGAACTGCTAATGTAGCCTTGCTGTAAGGAGCATGAGTCAGGATGCTGAGTGAGCTCAGGGTTCGTGAGTATCAGTTCCTAGGATTTTTAGAGGGAAGAGTTAACCTTCTTTTGAAATTGATATGTCAGCCTATGAAAACAACTGAAATTACTTTATTAGTGTACAATATCTGTTTTGGAGAGGTTTGATCATGGAGAACAAAGAAAATTTCCAGTCTACCTTCTTGTTGATTGCATTAGGGAGTTTATCAATAAATAAAATTAGTTTTCCAAGTTAGGGCCATAGCCAAATACATTTACCTTCTGAAAGTAGGACAAAGCCACTTAAATATTTATTTCAATTTACCTTCATTTGAAAATCTTTTGAAAAAATATGCCTCTGAAATTGGCAAGTAGATTCAAACTGTAGGTGAACAAGAGATTCCAGAAGTCCCCTCTCTCTCCACCTCTGCATTTCAGAATCTTGTTTCTTCCAGAGTTGTCATTTCCTCCATGAAGCCTCCCTCAGTTAAAAGTGTTGTTTTCCATCTTGAATTTTCCTAAAGTAATTGGTCTGAATTTCTCCTTTGCCTATATCACATTCTTTCTCCTAGTACATTTACCTGACTATCTATCTATCTATCTATCTATCTATCTATCTATCTATCTATCTATCTATCTATCTATCTATATGTATGTATATATATATACATATATATATATATATATATATAATGCATTTCCCTCTTTCACACCCACAGATAAGATCCTGGAAGGCAAAGTCTCAGTCATTTGTTTCTATTTGCATTTCCAGTACCTATCACAGTGCCTTGCACATGGTTTGTACTCAATAAATTGTTGTTGGACAGAATTGAATTAATGTACATATTTTGAGAGAGAAAAAGAACAAAATCATCCCAGATGGTGTTCCTATATTACTATCCAAATAATTTCTTGGGAAATGGAGATGGGAAAGGGCCAAAAGGGACAAAGGATATGTAATTCCAACTAAGTGCAAGAGGACAACAGTCAACTCATTTATTTAAACAGTATTTTGGATTTTACCATTATGAGTACTCTCACCTCTAATGCAGGTTGCAATTCCTCTTCTAGTTTGGGATATGTCTTCAAGGGTTGCCATCGGCAATAATTTATTCATCAGCTTAGTGGCCAAACTTTACTTGGCTGGCCATGGAACAATAGACCCAATTTGTCACCAGGCCATTGCTGGAAGCCTTGCTAGACTGGTAATGTGAACCATACTTTGGGTTTCACTGTTAGAGCCTTGGAGAATCCAGAGTTATGGCCTTCTTGTCATAATGATGAATCAGAGTCAAACTGAGTAGAAGATCAGGTAGAAAGTTGAGAAGAACAGCCCAAGCATGAAGCTGTTGAGAAATATGCCTGTACACTTCTTTCTTGAAAGGATATCTTAGTCCATCACCATTGCCCTGACTTTCATCTTAGCACTAGACATCAATAACTCTGGAAGAGAGAGTGATGCTAATGATTTTGTGCAACTCTACTTCATTTAAATCTAATTACCTCACCAATGAAGACATCAACCCATGAAGTCAATGACCCTCTTTGGAAATGAAGGACAAACAAAATCTTGGGCCAAACACAAGATATCTCCTCGTTGATTTTATTAAACTCCATTTAGTTTCTGAATCCCCCTCCCCAAAAGGAAAGGATCCCTTCATCCCTAATGCTTCCTGCCTCTGTTGGGCCTCACCTAGGCACTTAACAACCCTCTAACTTGGACTGCACACTGGCAGTTACAGAAGGATCACACTTTAGGGCTTCTTTTTATTTCTTTAGTGTTATTTAGTTATTAATATGGCTCCAAAGCACAAGGATAGTGATGTTGGAAGCTCTGATCAGCCTAAGAAAAGGCATAAAGTGTCTAGGTATGTCCATATAAGAAATACTTATTAAATAATGGGATTCGCTATTATGCCTGATTTCCAACTTATATAAAGGGTGCTGGATCATAATGGTAGCATAAAAGGAGGTCTTACTGTCAAATGTCAGGTCTTCATCTTTGCATCCCTAGTATAGAAGACTGGTCCAAGAGGAAGAAAGGCTTGCGTTCTGCCATACAGTGGCTGAATGACTAAGGGCAAGTCACCTCTCCTTCCAGTATCCCCAGGCAACTCTAAAGACTAAAATTTACAGATGAGTCTCATTGGTAGAGAGTTTCTCCCAGGGACAAGGCCTGTGAAATGCCTTTCTACCCCACTTTCCACCTGCCTCCAACACCCAACAAACAAAACTCCTTATGCATAGCAGGCAGACAATAGATGTTTGTTGAATTGAATTAAATGTAATTGTTCAATTGAATCGTTTCTACTCAGACCTAGATGCTGTGTCTCCTGTATGAGATGTCTCATTCAAAGGTCAAAGTGTTTGGAAAGGAAAGAGAGAGGAGGTGCTAAATAGGAAGGAGAGAAGGTTCTACCTCGCCAGGAAAAGCAGAGGCCAGGCAAGCAGGCAGTAAAAGCCACTACATAATATAATAAATACATAGAAAACTTTAAGCACTTAAGACCATCTCTTGGTCCAGATGGAAAACTGTCAATGATTTATGCCCCAGTATTATAACAACTCTTTAAATCTTTGGAAATGAACATGATGTTGTGCTGAAACTCTATCTACAGCTTGGGATGATTGTAGAAATTGGGCTGCCAAGTGAAATTAGGAGGGCATTACTTGTTCTTATTTCACATCAGTTGACACCTTGCCCTGATTATATTTATGCTGAATTTCCCTAATACTCTTCCAATTTCTGGAGAAAGCTTGCCTTACTGACAGAATAGATGAGGTCTTTGCCTTCCCCTGAATATTAATTTGCTTCCTGTGTACCTACAGGAAGGACTGGACCTCAGCCCAAACTAAGAAAAGGAGGCAAAGTCTGGCTCAGGCATCCTCCAGCCTCAGATTTCTGCCTTCCACCCCTCCCACCGTAGAGCCTCATCTTGGATGCCAGGTCCTCACCCTGGCTGGAGGCCTGCCTTAAATATCTTCTGCCCCATTGCCTCCAGACCTCATTCAAGAGCTAGAGGTAATCTGATAAGTTAATTCATGCTAGGGTGCTAATGATGGAGAATGCCTTCATGTGTTACCTCTCCAGGGATATTTGCATTTTAAGGAGGAAATGTAATCCTGGCTCAATCCCAAAGAAACAGTCTCTAATTTCATCCAGTGGTAGCTAGAAAAGCATAAACATTAATGAAGACAATAGGCCCTCCCAGCATCCTTCAAGTCATATCACGTGGTTCCATATTGGTTGGGGAAATCTTAGTTGGGGAAAAGATCCTCATACCAATACTTACTTAAGAGTCTTGACTCTCCTGTTTATTTGGGGGGGGGTTGGGTTGGGGAGCCTTGGTCTCTGAGATCTCTGAGCCTCAGTTTAGTCATCTGTAAAATGAGCACCTCTAAGGTGTCTTGTAGCCCTAGATCTATGAGCCAGAACTAGAAGGCAATTGCCAATTTATATATTTTGGTAAGCTCTTGACAATCTCAAAGATGAAGTCTTCTGGTTTGACTACTCTCCAACACAGAAAACCCCTCTATAGCATTGGTCTCCCTAGAGGGGCAAGAAATGTTCCATTGAGTTGCAAGAAGAAAATATTAGAACTGTTTGTACTTATTTCATATCTATAAAAATAAAGAAATTAAGCTTTCCTAATATGTGATATATAGGCTGGCACTGGCACTCTCATTGGGTCCATATCTCACAATCAGGTCTACGGGGGGGGGGGGGGTTCAAGGAAGTCTAGTACTTCTGATGCCCCTTTCAGGGCTACTTTCCTCCTTTGGTGTCTTCTTGCCACCTAGTTCTCGCCTGTGGCTTCAAGAAGCTGTAATATTCTCAGTGGTCACACCATGCCATGCAGGCTACTGAAAGGCCTCAAGGGTGTCTCTCCCAGGAATGTGAAGACTCCCCCCATTAGAATGGGCAGATGAGAATAATTTCTTCCAGTGGCCATTCAGGCAGTAGAAGCAGATGCCATGGAGCCTCTAGAGCTTGGTCAGACATCAAAGATGCCCAGGTCATCCACTTCATCCTGGGCCATCACCAGGCACTTTGACTTTTGTCTTGCCACTAGACTTTGATACCTTTAGGATGTGATGCAGAGGGTTTGACGTTGGAGCCCTTATTCATTCACTTAAAATATATTTTTTAAAAAATGCAGTTTGTGTATGGCTGGGTAAATGGATTCATGAATTATATACATATTTTAGGCTAAGCTAACCCTTAGAAAATGGAAGCATTGTTTCTTGAACAGAAACTGAGACCTGAAGATAATACTAACCACCTGAGCCAAGTGACCACCACCACCACCAACATAAATGGCTGACATCTCTTGTACTCCTCACTTGAGCTCTTGATAATCAGATGCCATAAGAAAACGGCCAAAGAAATTCAGAATTTAAATATATATATATATTTGCTACATGGTTTTAATCTAATAACATTAAAATAAACCTCACTTTAAGTTGATATTGTACTTGAGAAATGAAGAAATGATAATAGAGCAAAACCATTAATTAACATATTTAAAAATGAGACTTGCTATTGAAAACAATGTAGGTTACCTATAAAACTCTTATATCATCTAAAAATGTGGGAACACTTTTCTAACTTGTTTAAAAAATCTTCCAAACAAAAAAAATTTCAGTTGGTCTTGAACTCATTGGCTAAGCATATTAAAATGCTAACATCTTCCGATTAGTTTACAAAAGCAACATTAGGGAAGTTGGGAGTTACTAGCTGAATCCCAAACAAAAAAATGCTTGTATAATTGGTGTATGGGATTGAAATAATATGAGTATCATATTTTAGTAAGCATTGCCAATGAAACATTTCTTCAATTTGGATCTATGTATATTTATGGTGTATTCTTTTCAGCAGCGACAGCCACCAAAATCAAAAAATGAAATCAACGGAACTTGGGACCAAATCTATTAAACCATAATTCTCACAATTAGTGAAACATATTCAGTTATATTGCTCTCATTAAAATATTGTAATTAGTAAATTTAGTGAGAGCAACAAAAGTTTCATACTCTGAAATAAAAATTATTCTAAAAATATTATTTATTTTGTTTTTCACTCTTTTTGGTTTCTATTTTTGTATACAATTTTAAGGCACATGATGCAGTTGTATATGTATAGAATTTAGAAATAAATTCATGAAGGAATAATCATAATCTCTGTGTGCATGAACACACACACACCCTCTAGCTGCTCTGGTTAGGGCACTTTCTATGGAGCTGAGTATATGTCCTGAGCATTTCCATTTACACATGTGCTATTACTAGGGCATTTCCTAGGGGGGCAAGCATACACCCTGGTCTCTTGATCATACTGTGACTGGTCATTTCCAGTGACACCTGTTCCCTGGCCTCTTGCTGACAGGCATGCACAAAAGTTCCTAGATTGTCCCTTGGTCCCCAAGGGTAAATGAAGAGTAGGGATGATGTCAGGAGACTGGCAACTGAGAAGGGAAAAGGTGCCCACTTGGTAGTCTTCCAATATCACTCTCTTCTTATCTGTTAAGTATGTATATACATATGTATTTAAGTGTGTATATATATGCAAACATAAATATATAAATACATATCTCTAAATATAGAGATATATATTTCTATAGACAGATATCTATAATAATCCATATAAACAAAAAATCAATAATGATAATACTACCAAATATTATTATTGATTTATTGTACTAATAAATGTGTGAATTATGTAAATAAATATCTATTACTATAGATATCTATATATCTATTTGTAGGAGGCATGGACTAATGTTTTGTTTTTTTTACTGATATGGGTGTAAAATCAAAAAAAGTTTGGAAACTACCATTTTACAACAAAGAAGCCCTTGAATATACATAATTGGCATTTAATAAACTCTCAGCTGGAGGATTTCAAAATTTTTCATCTTAGGACCCTTTTTCACTCTAAAAGATTTTGAGAATCTCAAAAACTTTTTTATTTCTGTGACTAATAACTAACAATATTTTTCATACTAGACATTCATACCTTTTTAAGATTTATTAATTAATTTGCTTTAAATGGCAATAATAAGCCATATATATAACATTTTATAAAAGAAATGGCTAACTTTTTAAAATTAGAAGAATGATACTGTTTTTTAGATTTTTACAAATCTCTTTAATGCCTGACTTGAAAAAAGATAGCTGGAGTCTCCTGGCTGCTTTTGCATTCAATCTATTTCACCATGTTATTTTCATGGAAGCATATGAAGAAAATCCAGCATCACAGAGATAATTAAATGTCAAAAAGGATTTGTTTTAATAGGCAATTAACATCTTAGTATTATTATGAAAATAATTTTTATCTTAATCCCCAAGAATCCTCAGACCACACCCCAAGATTCACTTCTCTAGGTATTAAGAGAGATACAAAAGGGGGCAGCTGGGTAGCTCAGTGGATTGAGAGCCAGTCCTAGAGAGGGGAAGTCCTAGGTTCAAATCTGACCTCAGATACTTCCTAGCTATGTGACCTTGGACAAGTCACTTATCCCCCTTTGCCTAGCCCTTACCACTCTTCTGCCTTGGAGCCAATACACAGTATTGACTCCAAGACAGAAGGTAAGGGTTTAAAAAAAAAAAGAGAGAGAGAGATACAAAAAATAAAGAAGACACTACTCCTGCCTTCCCAGATCTCAGTCATTCAGTAAGCCTTGATTAAACCCTTATGATGTGCCAGGCACTGTACAAGAGGGAAGAAATACAGTCCCTGCCCTCAAAGAGCTTCATTCTCAAAAGGGAAAACATCGCGGTATTGTGCCACCATACATAAATAATTATAATATAAAATTGAATAGATGAGGACCAAAGAGCTTTGTAAGACTTCCTTCCAATGAGGAAAGGTTCTTTCAGCTAGGAAAGCTTTTCCAGTGAAGTCGATATTCAAACTGAGCCTCCAAGGAACAGTAAATAGTCATTTATTTCTACTTTGTGCTTGACCCTTGAGATACAAACCCGAAAGTGAGACAGTTCCTTTCCTAAAGGAGCTAGGGATAAATGATATATACTGGGGAGTGGTGACCAGGGAAGAGATTTTGGGCTTCCTCAGTTCCAGGGATTTGGAGCAGAGCCAATGGATATTCAGTCTTCATGGCTTTTTGAATAGCTGTGATAATAATGATTTGATGACTGTGCCATAAGCAAGCCATGGAAAGGGGATATGGTCAGGTAGGCAAAGATCTCTCGTGGCCATGCCCTGGTGGCTTGGCAGAAGGCTGGCTAGAATGAAACATGTTCTAGGGCCAGCTACAGAACAGCAAGAAGCTGAGGGGACAATGGACTTCACCTAGTAGTTTCTAAAGAAGGGTGTGAGTTAGTAAGAGGAGCACAAAAACTGGAGAATATGAAAAGGAGGATTTATGGGTCAATTATCCTCCCTTGCCTTGGCTTAACTGGCCAGTTACCTGGAGAATACATCTTCCCCCTGTGACATGGTTCAGCTTTCTGAAATCACCTCCCCTATACCAAGTCCCAGAAACACTCTCAATCAACACACACTTTGACATTTACCACTCAACGCCCCACTATAAAATATTTCTGAAAGCTGAGCAGTTCTCTCCCTTGCAGTTTGTCAATAAAAGCTGTCTGTACTTTCCAACATTTCATGCAGAATGGCTCCAAGGATGGAAGAGTCTCATTTGACATGGAAGAGAATGTAGGACCTAAGAGAAATGGGGAGGTCTGACACTTGGTAGTATTAAAAATAGCTCGTGAAACATGAATCATTTAATCATGGAAAAATATTCTAAATTAATTAATTAAATAAAAATTTTCAATTAAAATGAAAAAAAAAATAGTTCTTTAGAATTTTCATGTTCTTATCTTCTATGATCCTCATAGCCCTAGAAAGTAGATACTATTATTATTCCCATTATACAGATGAAGAAACTCAAGTTCAGAGAAATTGAGAAAAGGTCACACAGATCTAAGACAGTATTTAAACTTGGTTTTAAGTGTGTGACCCTGGGCAAGTCAGTTGACCCTGTTTGCCTCAGTTTCTCATCTGTCAAATGAACTAGAGAAGATGGCAAACCACTCTAATATCTTTGTGAAGAAAACCTCAAATGAGGCAACAAAGAATAGGACAGGGCTGAAACAATTGAACAATAACAATTTCCTAAATCTAAGTTTAGCATGCTTTCCATATCACTAAATGACCACTCTCTTCACATCTCTGAAGTTCTAGTTTGGGTTAAAGCTTGGTGCTATTAGACTGAGTGTGAGGCTTTATGGCATTCAAACTTAAAGTAGTTCTATAAGGTACTAGCTGATACCAAGTTCTACCTGGTTAAACTGTCCCTAAAGGGAGTTGAAATGCAAAAGAAAAACACATGACATCACTTATTACATGCATATATGGGTATATGATTTGGAGGTAAGGCTTTAAAAATCGCTCTATAGCAAAAATGAATAATAAAGAAATAGTTATCAATTGATAAGATTTGTAGAACCCATTGGAATTGCTCATTGGCTCTGGGAGGGGAGAGGAAAGAGGGGAAGGGACGAAAATGAATCATGAAATGCATAAATGGAGATTTTGAACCTTTGGCCTTCATCCCCCAGAGTCCTTTAGTATTTCCCCAAATTCCCTTTAATTTCTCCTGCTTCTCCATGTTTGTGTGCTCATGGTATTATTTTATAAGTTATGCAGCTCCTCCCTCTTCCTCTTCTCTTGGGAGTGGGCTGGGTTGTTTAGGTAGCTTTTACTCTAGTTGTTATTAATAAACTTTATAAAATACAATCCTTAGTTATAGAATATTAATATTAAAACCCACAGTAAACATGGAAAAGCATTTTAAAAGAAATTAAGGATAAACAAACAAATAAATAAATAACAAATAAAATTCCCCTAAAAAGACTGAATCCTTTTAACTGATGTCTAATTGTTGGCACAGTGGAAAGAGCTGTCCCTAGAGTCAGGAAGATCTGATTTTAGATCCAGTCTCAGACATTTACTAGCTATATGATCCTGGGCAAGTCACTTAATCCTGTTGGCCTCAGTTTTCTCATCTGTCAAATTAGCTGGAAAAGGAAATTGCAAACTACTTGAGTATCTTCTCCAAGAAAGCTACAAAAGGGGTCACAAAGTGTAGGACACAATTGAAAAATGACTGAAAAATGACTGAAGATACTGCTAATAATTCTGTTGATTCCCACCAATCAGCCTGGTAAGAGTACAGGCTGTAGATATTTGTTGAGTGACGGGAGCTGTCACAAAACTATACAAATGGCTTTTCCCCTTGCTTAAATGATACAAGGAACTCCTCTGGTTGATCCATTGGTCTCTAGTAAATAGGATTGCTTCTTGGCAATCTGTTAACTGAAATATAGGAGGAGGAATTCTTTTTGTTGTTGTTGTTGGGGTTTTTTAAGCCCTCACCTTCTATCTTAGAATCAATACTGCATATTGGCTCCAAGACAGACGAGCAGTATGGGCTAGGCAACTGGGGTTAAGGGACTTGCCTAGGGTCACAAGACAGGAAGTATCTAGGGACAAATTTGAACCCAGGACCTCCCATCTCTAGTCCTGGTTCTCAATCCACTGAACCATCCAGTTGTCCCAAATCAATTCTTCTTATAGGAACTACCACTTCTGCTCTGAGAATAAGCTTTGGGATGATCTAGTTCTTTTTTAACCTGTTGTTTTCAGAGTTCTCACTCTCATGCCAACCTACTTCCAAATGTAGAAAATCACAATTAGGAAAAACTCATCAAGCAGCCTATGCTTGCCCAAGTGAGACTACAAAGGGACCATCTGGACCCCTAGTTCCTGGTGATCTTCTTTGGTCATTCTATTTCCTCTTTTAAGCATGGACCAAATACTTGGGATCCTGAGAATGTCCATTTCTAGCTTGAGAGATTACTTTATGGGTAATCCTGAATTTGAGAGTTTTTGAGTATGAAAGCTATACACTATCCCCCCCCAAAGAAGGTTTCCTTTACATTTTACTTCTTGGAGAAGTACATCATAGGATAGCTCTGCAGCTATGGAATAATGGGGGGGGGGGGCAGGAGATTTAGAAGTTCCATTATATTGTTCAATGGTTTGGGTCAAAGGTGAATGGAGAATATTTGTTCACTTGTCTCCCAAAGTGTCTTTATCTTTGGGGGGGACAGGGGATTCAGGGTGATGAGAGGAGGAATAGTAACAAGTTAAATGGGTTATTTAAATATTTTATATTTTTTTGTATTTTTTCCTCCACACTTGAGACCTTTGAAGCTTGCAATTTTAGGTCTCTCCCCTAATTTATACTCTTAAAAAAAAATCCTCCCAATCCTACCCATTCTACTTTCATTTTGGAGGAATTAATCCTATTAGATTTGGTCTGGAGATTTACTCAGTTTGGGGACAGGTTCCGGCAGAGAATTGCCCTGGATTTGAGGGATGCATCATTCATATTGTCAAGAAAAGTTGTTTTATCTCTGATTTTCTTATGTATAGTGAGTATCTTGGAAGAAGGGAAGCTTATTCCACATTTGGGAAAACTATGCCCAAACTGTAGTTTGGATATTTTCAAGAGAAGACAAAGAGGATAGATTAATCCCTTGGCATCAAAGCCCTAGGATTTGTCTTTTCCTGTATAAACCTAGAGTCTTTGTGAGGTAGGGGAAGGTTCTGGAGCTATGGGAGTATATAAGTAATACCCTGGGGAGGGGGATGTAACAGACCTCACCAAGAAAGTGAGATCTGAGCATCTTTGATAAATTAGATATTTTATTTGATGCATACACAAACATTATTCTGAGATGGGGCTCCATAGGCTTCTCTCCCTTGCCAAAGGGACCCATGATGCAAAAAAGTTGAAGAATCTCAGTTTGAAAGAGCACTGGAGAGATTGACACCCCTAAGATCACACAGCCAAGCTGTAGCAATCATGATTTGAAATGCAGGCCTCTTCTGACTTTTGAAGCCAGATTACACCAGAGATATCAGACACACTGCCAACATGCAGTCCTATAAAACATTCCAGAGTGCAGCCCAAACCAGATTAAAATGTAACTGGGAAATTTTTAACAAAATAAATAAAAATACAACACATAGATAATATTACATTTGGAAACTTAAGTCCATGTGTCACCTACAGGGTGTACTTTTAGTGACCCCCATTTCTATTTAACTCTGATATAACTTTATTAACACAAAAAGAAATGAATTAACTCAGAGTTTCTCTCTAGTAAACTCACTTTTTAAAGTACACTATAAAACAGCAAATAAACAACGTCCTCGATTTTTGGCTAGAAGAAAGTTCAGGGACAATCAGACATTCCCCATACTTTCGACCTAGTTGTCCTGTCTGTCCTGATGGTAAAGGATGGAAGCCTCCCACAGCATGAAGGGCCAGCCGCCCTTGTGGACCCTTCTTCACCAGAGCAATTCCTCTATTTCTCTGGGGAAAGTCCCTGGAGTCTCTTTCAGGCAAAGAGAAGGCAACTCAGATTCCTTCAAATTGTACCCATGGAGTCAGACGCTAGCCAAAATAAGAAAGAAAAAAAGCCTGCTCTAGGTGCAAAGAAAGCACAATCTGCAATTTTTCATTTCCCAACGAACATCTCAGATCTTTTTGATTCCTTTCTCTCTCCTTGGTCCCCCAGTCCGTCAAATAACATTTATTACGTGCCCACTACGGACCAGGGACTGTGTGAGGCACTGGAGCTCTGTCGCTGCTTCGTGAGTAACTCCAGAGGGAGGACCCCCGTCTCCTGACCTGGCCCGTGTTTTGTTGGTTTATGAGCCCAGGATGCTGTTATGTTACTGCCCGGAGAACAGTGGGGAGGCGGCAGGAGGGCTACTTCCTGCAGCAGGTGTTCCGGGGAACACTGGGAATCTAAGAGAAAGATCTGTGCCCCTTGCTCTCTTTCTTACCTAGAAGCCCGTACAAGCCGAATTATTATTAAAACTTATTAAGTGATATTCCGTTACGGGATCCTGGTTGGCCCAATGATTAAGCCCCGGTGGTCGTGGAAAGCCATATGGTCTGGGAAGCTGCACACACCTGCACGGCAAACAGCCACGCTCCTTTTCGGAGTGCTGTAGGCCCGGTCGGGGAGCAGCCATCAATTCTAGGGAAAGTCATAAAGCAGGGATTTGCTTCATGGCCCTTTCTAATTGCCTGCAGGCTGGGTTTTCTCCACTTCCCTATAAAGACCTGTAGCCCAATCCCCTCTTCCCCTACCTCCCCATTCCTTATGATACCTGACCCATGCAGCGCACTTAGGAGAGGGGCAGGGGGAGGAGCCCATACCCACCCGGTACCAAAGGGCTTCTGCTGCCCTAAGGCAAGGCAGGGAGGAAAAGAATGTTTCCCGCCCTATCTGAAGTGAAAAGTGGAAGTAATATGATTTTGGAGGCTAGTGCTACCTCTGAACTTTTCATATGCCCACCCAACTGAAGAGAACATGCAGCTTTTAAAACGTAAAGATTTCCTCAGCACCAAGCAGGGAAAAGGAAGGGCAGGGCAGGGCAGGGCAGGGCAGGGGAGGGCAGGGGAAGGGAGGGCAGGGAAGGGGAGGGTGGAGGAGGGCTGGGAAGGGCAGGGGAGGGCAAGGGAGGGCAAGGGAAGGGAAGGGGAGGGCAGGGGAAGGGAGGGCAGGGAAGGGGAGGGTGGGGGAGGGCAGGGGAAGGGAGGGCAGGGAAGGGGAGGGTGGAGGAGGGCTGGGAAGGGGAGGGGAGGGCAGGGGAAGGGAGGGCAGGGAAGGGGAGGGTGGGAGAGGGCAGGGGAAGGGAGGGCAGGGAAGGGGAGGGTGGGGGAGGGCAGGGGAAGAGAGAGTAGGGCAGGGAAGGGGAGGGTGGGGGAGGGCAGGGGAAGAGAGAGTAGGGCAGGGAAGGGGAGGGTGGGGGAGGGCAGGAAGGGGAGGTCAGAGAAGGGCAGGGGAGGGGAGGGAAGGGAAGGGAAGGGAAGGGAAGGGCAGGGGAAGAGAGAGTAGGGAAGGGAAGAGGAGGGGAGGGGGAAGGTGGGGAAGGTAGGGAAGAGGAGGGGAGGGGAGGGAAAGAAGCAAAGGTTTCCCTGGGCTTCCTTCTAAAGTCAACTGACAATCCAACTATAAGGAATTTTAAGTAGCTGGTTGATGATGGGGGGTGGGGGTGGGAATCCTTCCAAGCTGTAGGCTGATTCATTGTTTAAGGCTTCTTTGATAGGAGGTTGTCAGAACCATAAACTCAGGGCCAGTGGGGAGAACAACAAAATGTTTGAGTTTGTGGACCTGGATATGTTCCAACAGCTGCACTGAGAATAATGGAGGGAAATTTTTGTGAAAAATTCCCAGAAAGAAGGATCTCTGTTTCCACATAGTCCAGCCCACCCTGATCCCATTGGGAAAGATGCCCCCAACCCCACTTCCCCCACCCCACCCCCACTCTCCATTCTCTTCTGGAAAGTTTGGCAATTAGCAGCTTTCCTAACATAACAACAGTGGCTGGTTGGTGCCCAGGTCACACACTGTGTTTTGTGGAGGAAATGCAGAGTATTTTATAAGGATTGAAAATTTTATAGTTAGGGTGGTGAATTAAACTATATATTTTTGTTGTCTCTGTATGCATTGTCACCTGAGTCCTCTTCCATGAACTTCTGCTATAAACCTTTAAGAATAAGTAAATGTCTAATATCTAACATTCAAGAGAGAAGAGTGAGTAGAGAATAAATAATCCAAAGGCCCATTTTCAGCCTTTTTCCCCTCTAGGTATGAACAGGAGAGTGGGACCCAAAGGGAGTGATTAGACATTGGAAAGAGGAGGCCAGAAGTATGTGGGGAGGGTCGGAGGAAAGAGCTGCCTCATACTTGCTAAATATGAGGTAGATTTGCAAAATATCCAAATTCCATCCTCCCAAAAGGAGGCACTTTCTCAGTGTAACATTTTCAGTTACAGGAAATGCATTCATAAAAAATAATTTATTGCTATCCTTTGTTTTTATATGACCTTCATTTCTGAATAAATCCCTGTCTAATCAAGGAAGCTATTCCTTGTTAAATAAAGAAAGGAAAAAATTAAAAATAAAAATGCAAGGAAAGACAAAAAAAGTCAATTTAAAAGTCAAAACTAAACAATATATTAACTAGGCCTAACAATTTAAATAATATTTCACAACCATAGTTACTACCTCTCCAATGAAAGAAGAGAAGGGATACAATTTCTTATTTCTTCTTCTGGGACAAGGTTGGCTACTATAATTACATGGTATTTATTTTCAGGAAACATTTTAATTTTAAAGAATTATCATCAAGACCATCAGACTTAGAATTTCCCATTGTAACAAACCAATAGGATATCATGGTACAATGGGCACAGGGTCTGTCTCATAATTAGGAAGATCTGATTTCAAGTCCTGCCTCTGATACATAATGGCTATGTGACTGGAGAAGTCATTTAATCTCTCACATCCCAGGAACCCTTCTGCCACAGTATGGCATAGATAGTGAGCTGATCTGTTTCCATACCAAGCAGTCCAAACGCTGATGAAATCACAGATCTGGACCAACAAACTAATAAGAGGAAACCTTAAGGGCCTAGAGTCTAGTCTACTGGCAACTGGGCATTGAGAGACTCAAGCCAGATGCAAAGACAAAAGAACTTTGCATGAAGCATAACTTTGATAGCTGAGAGCACTCATTCAGTGTCATGTGAGGATACTATTTGGGACTTGTAAAATACACATATGTGATTATTATTATATGTGTGTGAAGGGAGAGAGAGAAAGGGACAGATAAAGAGAGAAAGAGAAAGAGAGAGAGGGAGAGAGAGAAGGAAAGAGAGAGAGGGAGAGAGAGAAGGAAAGAGAGAGAGGGAGAGAGATGGAGTTGGAGAGGGAGAGAGAACTAGTGTGTTTGTTAGGTTTTTTGGTAAACATATTTGCTCAATTCCTTAACTGAATGTACCTTGTGAATTTCATTTTATGACTTGTCTTTCAATTCTAGCCTTTTGGTGCCTCAGAAATGCTTTAAAGACTGAGAAAATAGTTTTACCAGTTGTTACTTCCTTACTGCTCAAGGGTAGTGTTAAATCCAGGCATAGTTAACATTCTATCCCATAATGAATCTGAGAAATAAACATCTTTGTTAAGCCGTTGGAGATTCTCTGCTTTCAAGTTGGTGGAATATTAGAAAGAAAGAACAAATCTTTGTCTTTCCTTTTTGTGGCTTTTGTCTCTTCATTCTAGGAACAGATGGACTATCTTTACAATGATTTCTACTACAGATAGAAAAGGGGGGAAATGTCCGATTTCCTGAATGTAATAGTCTTTTCCAAACTTTCATCAGTTAATTGTCCCCAAATTCCTTCCCTCTACAAATTAGTATCTGGGAATGGGATGGGATTGGGGAAGAGGCAGAGACTAAGAACATAAAAACACAAAACAGATGTTATGATTTAGTCAATCAACATACAACATACAAACTTTGGGTATAGGGAATCATAGAATAGGAAAAGAATAGATGATATTGCCTACCTCAGGGAGGTTGCAAATTAACTGATAAGGACCCAGTAGCAATTACAAAGCAACATACTATGATATATTGAAGAAGGAAATGGTAAACCACTTCAATATCTTTACCAAGAAAATCCCATGGACAGTATCATTCACAGGGTCAGGAAGAGTCAAGCACAACTGAACACATGAATGATACTTCTAGACTTGAAGCTTCATAAGGGCTAAGTGGTACTCATCTTAAAAGAAACAAAACTCTTGCCTCCCATCTTAAAATCAATCCTATGTATTGGTTCTAAAGCAGAAGAGCGTAAGGGTAGGCAATAGGGCTTAAGTGACTTGCTCTGGGTCAAGTTATTCATTTTTAAATCTCTTGCGGCACTGAGCATTCAATAATGGTTTTTGATTAAATAAATACAAATGAGTGGGAAAAAAATTAAACCCTGCCAACAGAGGACATAAATGGAGAGGATAAAGAGTAAAGGAGTAAGGGGAAAAGACATCCTAGAAAGGTGAGTTTGAGTAGAATTTGAGGAGAACAGTGGCATAAATGAGGAGAAAAGGAAAAAGAAGATATTCCAGGTTATTTTTTTTTTTTAATTTGGGTGGAGGGGCAGAGGTAGCATATACTTTGTGGTGCAAAGAGAGACGCTAGAGAACAAAAGTAACACGCCATTTAAATTTCTATCAAGTCTTCCTTTTGCAATCAGGAAGTTATGTGTCTTGTAGAGGCAGGAAGAAAAGGCTCTCTTGACTCTACTCTCATATTCTCCAGGGCAACAAAATTTATGCTCTAGTAGGCTGGAGAATCAATCAACTGTTGCCTTTATCCTTCTTCCCTATCCACTCTTAAAGTATACCTCTCTGCACTCCTAACCCTCTATTACTCATTCTACCCCTATGGGCTATGTATCGCCAGAAATACTGTAGGGCCAGCTTATATCCTCCCCTTAACCTTCATGTGAGCTTCATCTCGAAGGATTCTCAAAGGCAATAAATCTATTGCCCAATCTCCCACTCTCAGCTCTCTACCTCATCTCCCACCAGCGGCCATTCTTGTGTCAAACCAGAGCACTAAAGTGGAGTAGACATTGGATCAAAACTCAAGAAACTTTGTTAACCCTTGACACTATCTATCTAAGTGGCCTTGGGCAACTCTCATTACTTCTATTGTCCTCATTTTTCTCTTCTAGAAAATTGAGGTGTTTGTTATATGTTCTAAAATATTTCTAGCAGCTCTCTTTGTGGTACAGAACTAAAAATTGAGAGAATGTCCATCAATTGGGTAACGGTCATGCTGGTTGTGGCATGTGATTGTGATGGAATACTACTGACACCATAAGAAATGACTAGAAGATTAATTTTTAAAAACCATGGGAATTATGAAGAGTGAAACAAATAGAACAGAGAACATTATATATACAGAAACAGAAATATTGTTTGAAGAATGATTTATGTATGTCCATCTCCTGAGAAAGAACTGATCCATACAAATAATTAAGGCAATATCACACACACACACACACACACACACATCAAATGATGCCTTTTCTAGTGAAAAAAGGGAAGATTATACCTGGGAACTTTATGGAAACAAACTAATTAAATTGATTTTTAAAGTGTTCATGGGGTATAGCGAGACATGTGCTATAGTGGAAAAACCACTGGATTTGGGGTCAGAGGACCTGAATTGAAAACTCAGGTCTGCTACTTTTATTTGCTCTTGTACAAATCACTCTGGGCCAGTTTCCTTCTCTGTAAAATAAAAAGAACTGGACAAGATGATCTCTAAGGTCCCTTCCAGGTCTAATAATCTATGATTCCTAAATCAATGAGCAGGGGGGACACTGGGGATATCCAAATGAGGCTCAACAACAGACATCTCTCATATAAGCCCCACTACTACCCTGGTACAAGCCCTCATCAACTCCTGCCTGGGTTGTTACCAAGCCTACTGCTTGGTCTCCCTGCTTCAGGTCTCTCCCCAGATCATTCTCCACTGAAGTTATCAAGGCGATCTTCCTAAATAAAGTACATGTCTCCTGCTCCCTCCCCAGTTCAATAAACCCCAGGAGGTCTTTCCCTGTTACCTTCAGGATCAAATATGAAATCTTCTGTTTGACCACTAACTCTCATCATAACTTATTCATCCCTACTATCTTTCTAGTCTTCTTACATCTTATACCCCACTCCTTCCATACTCTTCAATCTAGTGGCACTGGTCCTTTGCTGTCCCTCAGTCAAGGCACTTTATCTCTCTGCATTGGTTCATTTTCACTGGATGCCCCCTCATGCCTAGAATGCTCTCCTTCCTCTCCTCTTCCTTGTCTTCTGACTTCCTTCAAGTCTCAACTAAAATCCTACCTTCTCCAAGAAGCTTTTCCTGATTTCCCTTAAGGAGATTGTTTCCCTTCTATTGATTATCTCCAATTAACCTGTTACACATCTTGTTTTTCCACAGTTGTTTGTATATTGTCTCTCCCATTAAATTATAAATTCCTTAAGAACAGAGATTTTCCCCCTTTTCTTCCTTTTTCTTTCTCTTCATTTCTTTTTTCTTATTTATTATTATTATTATCTCTACATTCTCAATGCTTAGTATAATGCTTGGCACAGAGTGGGCATTTAATAAAAGCTTGTCAAATTGTTAACTTGTGACACACAGAAAGACAAATATGCTATTGTAATAGTTAATGGTCAGTTAGTCAAGACACATTTATTAAGTGACTACTGTGGGCCAAGCATCGGCAGAAATACAGGCTTTGCCTTCAATGAGATTATAGACTAAAGGGGGGAAACAACATAGAAAAAAGAGATGAAAAGAGGTGGTGGTGAGGAAGAAGGGTGAGGAACCCACTGTGTAGGAATGGTAAATAAATTCCTATGGAGATGAGTGAGACATATAGCCTGGAGAGGGTTGACACCTACTTTGGCCTGGACCTCCTACTCAAATTGGAGGTTCTTGTAGAAACCTATTAGTCGAATGCCTAGCATCTTCCTGCCTGTGATAATCAGAGATGGAAAACCAAGCAGAGAGAAGGCTGTGTGAGACTTCACATTCCTTCCTCTAAAACTGTTGGTCTTCAGCTACCTCACTGAAATGCCCTGGTGGGGAGGTGATAGTTAATCAGATATCCTCACACCTACTAGAAGGGAAGAGAGACCTCTCTGATCTATTTTTCCTTTTGCCCCAACTTGAAGACCATCACACCCAAGATTCCAGCAGTCTCTCTGGTTTAATCCTTTACCTTGTCCTGATTTCCAACATGTTCCCATCTCCTTTTGCTTTAAACCTTGAGCTTTTACTTGGGAAAGTCAAAAATAGTGATTAAAGACCTGAGAGGAAACATAGAATAATAAATAGAGGAAAGAATCAGAAAGGCCTGAGTAAAAGTCAGGTCTCTGATGCATGTTGGTCATATAACCCTAGGCAAATCTCTTACCTTCTCATTGCCACCCAGCAATTCTCCAAGTCCACAAATGTCCATATGGGTTCTGATCTGCTTTGGAAGAGGAATTTTTTTTTTACTAGTATTCTTTATATGAATGAAATCATGAAAATGGAAGACATTGCTTTATGTATTATAAAAATTAAAATATTATTTTAAATATTGTCAGTCTGTGCCTGCCCTTTGATCCAGCCATACCACTGGTGGGTTTATACCCCAAAGAGATAATAAGGAAAAAGACCTGCACAAGAATATTCATAGTTGGGCTCTTTGTGGGGGCAAAAAATTGGAAAATGAGGGGATGCCCTTCAATTGGGGAATGGCTGAACACATTGTGGTATATGTTGGTGATGGAATACTATTGTGCTCAAAGGAATAATAAAGTGGAGGAATTCCATGGAGACTGGAACAACCTCCAGGAAGTGATGCAGAGCAAGAGGAGCAGAACCAGGAGAACATTGTACACAGAGACTGATACACTGTGGTACAATCGAACGTAATGGACTTCTCCATTAGTGTCAGTGCAGTGATCCAGGACAATTCTGAGGGACTTATGAGAAAAAAAAATGCTATCTACATTTAGAGGAACAACTGTGGGAGCAGAAGAAACACAAAAGAAAAACAACTGCTTGATCACATGGGTTGATGGGGATATGATTGGGGATATAGATTCTAAATGATCACTCTAGTGCAAATATCAATAATGTAGAAATAGGTTTTGATCAATGACACATGTAAAAACCCAGAGGAATTGTGTGTTGGCTATGGGAGGGGGCTTGGAGGAGTGCAAGGAAAGCATATGAATCTTGTAACTATGGAAAAATATTCTAAATTAATTAATTAAATTAAAATTTACAAAAATGAATAAATAAAAATAAATATTGCCAGTCTGTCTGATTATAATGTGAATTCAAATCCCACAATTATGAATTCATTAATTAATTAAGGCATAAGTATCCTCAGATTTTTTTCAGTCTCTGCTTCTTTCTTTTGTGCTGAAATGGCATTAGGCTTTATTAAGAAGAGTTACAGAGGGCAGCTGGGTGGCTCAGTGGATTGAGAGCCAGGCCTAGAGATGGGAGGATCTGGGTTCAAATCTGACCTCAGACACTTCCCAGCTGTGTGACCCTGGGCAAGTCACTTGACCCCCATTGCCTAGCCCTTACCACAGAGTATTGATTCCAAGACAGAAGGTAGGGTTAAAAAAAAAAACAAAACAAAGAGTTGCATCATAGCTAAAGGTGTCTAGGTTATTTTCCACAGATCTAAATGATTTTGCCATAAAGTTGCCTACCAAATGTCAGGTTATTGGAACAGATGTAGTTTGTAGAAAAAGAAATGGAACAATATCTACCCAGAGGAGAGGAAGGCCCCCTTTTTCATTTTTCCCTTCCACATTATGCTGTGCTATTTTTTTAAAGTGGAGATAATAAACACTCAACTGTAATCATGAAATCTAAAGCCAGAATTGACCTGATATTATTAAAAGCCAATTCACTAATGTCAATAAACGGAAAAAAATGGCCTGCAGGTTTTGTTCCCTATCGTTTAAATTTCTCATTCTCCATCCATTTCGGAGGCTGGGGCTGTTCTCCAGCTGCCAGTCCCTTCAATGGTTCTCACCCTCCCCCACCCCACCCCATACGCCCATACTTTAGAAAATCATTTGGGGCAACATAATATGACATGAAGCCAAACAGAAGGTCCCACCGTATTTATAGTCTGTAAGGAGCTTGGCGTCCATAAGGTTGAAAAGTTCTATATAATAACAAATTGTCATTATAATAAAAACCCTTTTGGTTAGACAAGTCCCAGTAGAAGGTGGATTTTCACCCCCCAAAACAACTATTCTCTTTCATTGATCAAGCCCACATTTCATAATTTCCAAGCTTCCTGGCATGTTCACACCATAGCATGTGTATCCCATCTGGAACATATGGCCAGAGTATGTGGGAAGGCAGCAGGGCCTAGGGAGAAGTCAAGCGTTTTGGATTCCAAATCTGCCTCTGCATCTGGCCAGTAGTGTGACTGTGGTCAAGTCAGGGTACATGCCTCAGACCTTTGTTTTTTGCATCCCTGAATATTTCCTTAGGTTGTTATGCTGATCAAGTAGAAATTACTTTGAAGAAGAAAAAAAAAGTGCCTGGAGAATGTAGGGAACTGACACTGAGGGTAAAAGCATTGGATTGTATTTTCTCTTAAGATTTCCCAATGAGAAGCTATAACGTGTATTTATATACACACATTTCATTTTAGTCATTGACAGTTATGTTGGCCCTTCATCTCCTCTAGTAGGAAACAGATGCTTCATTTAAACCAAAATGGAGAGATGCTGAAGGATGAACCCCAGGGACAGTTTCCTCAGCATCTTCCCTATCAGACTATATTCCATTCTAGATATACCCATGCAGATGTTATTCCATATAGTTATATATAATCACCATCAACAATATCAAGAAATATATGTTGAACACCTACTGAAAACTGGACTCTGGAGACTGAGTGTGGTGTTTACATCCCACAAGAGGCAGCTGGATGGCTCGGTGAATAGAGTGATGAACCGGGCATCATGAAGGCTTGAGTTCAACTCCATCCTCAGATGCTTCGTAGCTCTGTGAATCTGAGCATATCACTTAACCCTATTTGACTCACTTTCTTTATCTGTAAAATGAGTTGGAGAAGGGAAGACAAACCATTCTGGTATCTTTGCCAAAAAAACCTCACAAACAGCATTGGCATGCTATGGTCCACAGGATTACAAAAAGTTGGATATGACCAAACGACTGACCAACAACAGCAACAACAAATACATCATGCAGCCCCTGTCCTCAAGAGATTTGTAATCCATCTGGAGAGACATGGCATGTTCATGTAGTGTGCTATGAGTCATGGAAAATCTCCGTCTCTGAAGAATGATAATTGAGGGTCATCCAAAAGGCAGTGGTGAGGTACTTGGTGTGTGAGCAGGCTGCAGCACCTGGCCAACAAAGAACTGTGCAAGCAGACATGGTGTGAAGGATGTCATCTGAGAGATACTTGACTGAGAGGAACAAAAGATTAGCCAGATACATTTGGAAAAAGAGGTCTCACCATTAGATGCGTACATTTATGTGTGTATATGTATATATAAGTACATGCACTTTTAGTGTGTATATACACATTGCATATATGTATGGAGTGTGTGTACATTCATTTATCTGTGTGTGCATATACACATGTGTATGAATCCATATTGTAAGAATTAAAATTGGTTTTGGTCAAATTAAGAATTATTTTAAAAATTGTTGTGGTTTTCATTTATAAAAATTAACTCAAGTCACGGAGTTGTTAGTAGCTTTATTATAGCAAAGTAAAGATAGTAAAGAGAAGGAAATGTAGGAATGAGGTAGAAAATATTACCTAGATAAATATCCTAGCTAAATACCCTATAATTGCTGATCCAGGGAATCCATCTCAATTCCAAAAAATGTTCCCTCAGGCACTGATTTCCAACCAGGAGTTGTACTAGTCTCTTCAATACAGAGACACCAACACAGCAGAGTCCCTCCAATGCAGAAGTGCCTATTCAGCTCTCCTGTCTTACCTTTTATAGCCCTTTTTCCACATCACTTCCTGCCTCTCTGGTTTCTACTTCCTTTCGCTGTGGACTGGTCTATCACTTCTCAGGAACCAATCATAGTTTCTTAATTTGCCTGGCATTGCCCAGGGGGAGCAGTACTTGTGGGATCCACTTCCTGTCTTGGAGGGTGTGACCTTCCTTTTCTAGTAAAAGGCTCTTCAAGTGTTTGACTAATTAAGTGTGAAAGGAGGGGCACTCCAAGTTCTTGATTGATTAAGCTAAAATAAACAAAGGGAGTTAAAAGTTCCCTTTCTTAATACATATTCAGATATTTCCTATGTATGTGTGTGTTTCTGCATATATATGTATATATATATATATACACACACACATTTGTGCATCTATCTTATCTATCACAAGGTAATCAAAATTAGACAGATTCCATCTACCAAAACATTTATAGCATCATTTTATATGTATTATATATATTATTTTGCTATATTTATATATATAGCACTTAAATATATATATATATATATATATATATATATATATATATATATATATATAGCAAAACATTGCAGCATCAAGGAACTAAAAACAAACGGGTGCCTATCAATTAGGGGATAGCTAAACAAACTGTGGTATAAATGTAATAAAATATTATTCTTCAGTAAGAAATTGTGAATATGTGGAATTCAGAGAAACATGAAAAGAATGAGCTGAACTATATGGAGGAAGGTAGACAGAACCCGTTAACAATATACACAATGACCATGACAATATAAATGGAAAGATTATTAAGCAAAACTGAAGGATGTGGAATTATAGTGAGTGATCTCAGCCTTAGAGAAGAGATAAATGGAATATTATACACTATCAAATGTGGTCAATGTGACAGCTTGTTTTGTGGTGGTTTGTTTTGTTGTTCAATCTTTGGTGTAAGGGGAGCCTCCCTGGGTGATGTGGGGAGGGAAATGTTTGGAAATGAATGTGAGGTTAAACAAAGCAAAAGACATCAATAACAAAAATTTAAACCATTTTAAGAGAAACTAAAATCAAACAAAAAAAAACCTATTTAATCTGATCAAATAGCAAGAGTAAGGGTTAAGCCATGAACAGCCCATTTACTTTATTGGTATTCATATACTATTAAGAGATCTAAAGGAAAATTCCACGCAGAATAGAAAGGAGTCCCCATGGAGAATTTATGGGAGGGCACAAGCAAGACTCACCTATGATAAGTAGATGTGGATGAGTTATGACCTGCAGCATAGGAGAGAATACCTACATAGATTAAGATTACAGATTCATCAAAGTATTAAAATATCCCTGGGGTCAGGAAACAGGATAGTGAATGCCACCAGATGCCAAAGAAGGATGTCATCACTAAAGGCTGTGAGCAGCCAAAAAAAGACTTCTCAAAGAATGCAGGACTTGAGAAAGGCCTTGAAGCATAGCTTGGAGTTCAAGAGTCAGCACAGTACAGCAAGAAATGGGCTACATTTGGAGTCAGAGAACCTTAGCTCAAATACTGGCTCAACAACTTACTACCTGTATTACCTTGTGCAAATCACCTCATTTCTAGAGCCCAATTCCTGTCCTTAAAATGAAGAAATTGGACTACATGGCCCCTCCAAGATCCTTTCTATGTCTTTATTTCTTTGTGTCTCAGTCCTTCAAAGAGTATAACTGGACTACACTACACCTCTAATGTTCTTTCTATATCTATATTTCTTTGATCCTGTTATTTATATAAGAAGAGAGGAGCATTCTAAGCAGAGGAAACTGCATGGGTAAAGTTTCAGAGGCAGGAATTCATTTGGTTGGCATGACTTTAAACTAATTCCACAGCTTGACTAGAGCCAAGAGTTGGCAAATGGAATGAGTGGGAGACAGAGTTAAGAGAAATCTGTCTTCAAACCCCACCTTTAATACTTATCTGGTGTATGACCCTAGCAAAGTCCCCTATCAATAGAAACAGGGAATCCCAGAAGGGAAACCAATTTGAGGAGAAAGATAATGGCTTCTCTTTCAAAGTTTTCTGCATTTGAGGTAATGGTGGAAATCATTCTATCCAACTAGAACCATCCATCAGACTCTCAAAGATGTAGAAATGATGCTCAGATGGGGGACCAGGGCTAGAAAGGTGGATATGGAAAACAAATCATTAGATATAATAATTGAAGTCATAAGAAGGTTTGTGAGCTCAAGGGGGAAAATGCAGATCAAGAAAGAATCAAACCTTTCAGGATGTCCACATGGAAGGAGAGAAAGCATTTGGAGGCAGAGAAAGCACTTTCAGAGAAGAACCTTAAAAGGGTTGTGTTGCAGAAGTCAAACTATTCAAATTATAATGATTCTTCACTCTTAACAATCCAACAATGAAGAGAATGTTTCTCACACAAATTATTTTCTGGAGATGATGGGAAAATTCTTTTAGGGTTCACTGGGCTATGATGACCTCAATTTTAACAATATACATTTAAATGGGCTGGACTAAATCTCTAAGCAGATGATATCCTTCTGAGGAGCCCCTGTACCTTAACAAACAGCATTGATTCAACTGCCTGTAAAAAGCATTCAATTTGCATAATTTGCCTGAGAAAGATTTGCAGTCAACTCCAGATCAATTCTCTTGAAGGAAGAAGAGAAGTGAGTAGCTCATGGTTTCTGAATACATCAATAGCCCCTAACCCAAAGCTCTTACCCTTAGGTCCTTGGTAGAACATACCCATAAATCTGTTTTACTCCAGAGTTTCCCACCTTTTAATCCAATGATATCCCCATAGCTACTGGTGGGTATTTCTTGGCTTCTTAATTTGCTGCCTGGAAAATTACCTTGTACTGAAGCAATTAGTGTCACATATTTTTGAGGAGAAAATTGCAGCCTCTCCCCATTTACTCTGCAAGGGTCAGAAACCTACTGGGAGCCCCAAACCTTTTTGAGAGGCTCCGTATCCTTAAAACCTCTGACAGGCTCAACATTTCAGAATACTGTGTAACTAATCCATGCTGGTGCCATGGGATGTCATTCTGGTGGCAGACTTTGACCACAAGAAAGCAAACCTTGGCTGAGAAAAGCAAGGGTCTGACAAATAGTCAAAGCATTCTGCTCCCCCCAATCTCCTTCAGTAGGAAAGATGAATCATCATTTGCGTGGTTTGGGAGCTGGGTATAAAGACAACTTCCTTTTAAAATTCTCAGAGGAAGGCAGGACCTCCCAGGCTAGCTCTTTGCCATTTCTATGGAGTTAATGGATGGAACTCTCTGACCAAGCAATGAGGACAATGTTCATAGAATCATAAACTTTTAGAGTTGGAAGGGGAAATAAAGCCCTTAGAGGTCCAAAGGCCTCATTTCAAAGAAGATGACATTCAAAAGAGGTCAGACAAGTTTTCTAGGGACAAATATCTAGAGTTGGTAAAAGAAGTCAGACCAGAACCAAATCTCCTGACTCCAAGCGCCATGTTCTTTCCCTTATACCACAATGCCTTTCTTCTGTGCTTAAAAAAAAATCTGAAAGGGGCTCAGGAAATGAATTCATTGAGATGACCATTTGCAGATCACTACCAAGGAGATGCCCTTAGGGCAGCAATTTGATACCTTGGATAGGGTTCTAGGCCTCAAGTCAGGAAGACTCATCTTCCTGAGTTCAAATTTGGCTCATTGACTGACTATATGGAAATCTGACATAAAGAAGTTATTTTCATGTATCTCCCCTAATTTTTTAAAAAAATTTTCTTGGCTCTCAGAACCCTAGGAAATAATCCACCTTTGGGCTTCTCTACCACAGCTAGATGGACAACATGAAGGAATTCAATGAACTCAATGTCAAGAGAGAATTTCTCTAGGATACCTATATCATATGGTAGGCAGAAAATTCAGCAAGTATGTATTAATTGGTTGACATATTATAAGACTGTGGAAGGCACTAAGGGAGATTAAAAAATAGGATGCAAACTATACCCCTCTGAAGCTTACAAAAAAATCTAGGAAGAGGATAATCATCAATGAATATGCTTTTATTAAAAGCCTACTGTGTGGAGGTAGCTAGGTGAGAAGGAAGGTCTTGGGTTGAAATTTAACCTCAGACACTTCCCACCTGTATGACTCTGGGCAAATTACTTGACTTCCATTGCCTAGTCCTTACTGCTCTTCTGCCTTAAGGCCAATATGTAGTATTGATTCTAAGACAGATGGTAAGGGTTTTTTAAAAAAGAACCTACTATGTGCCGGACACCATTCTGCACAACAAATAAAATATGCACACAGATATCTTGAGTAAGATTTGTTGAGAGGCAGGATGACATAGTGGACAGAGGTCAGGCTTCAACATCAAGACAACCAGAGTTCAAGTCCAGCTTCCAAAGCACTGTCTTTGTGGTCCTGGAGAAGTCACTTTTGGGTGGCACTCTTATTTATTCTTTTGTCACTGAGGTGCTTTGAGATTAAAAGAGTTCACAACAAGGAAAAAGGCTTCATATTCCATGAACTTGGAGCAAGGGCCAATCTTTGCTACAAATTGATCAGGCCAGGAAAGGTTTGATCCATGTGGTCAATCTCAGCTGATGGCATAAATAGTTTGTACAACAAATAAAAATGTTTGAAAATTTCTTTGTGCCCCAGGCAATTCCTTAAGACAATATCTGGCAGAAGGAATGCTGATAGGCATTGTTAATCAGAGTTTCCTCACTTGGGTGAAGTCACAGGTCAGTGACTCAGAATGGTTTACATAAAGGAGCTATAGGCATTCTATAATGGAATACCATTAGTAATAGAAAGGAGTCCTGGAAGGCTTCCTGGAAAAGGTAGCATTTGCAATGGGATTAAAGCCCAGGTGTCAGATCCAGGTCACAATACTCTTCAAGGGTTGCCTGATTCAGATGAAAATATACTTGGGACATTTTTAATAAAATAAATAAAAATACAATAGCTCATCTGTAAAACTAATATGTGGTTTTCTAACTCAATATTCAGACCACCGGACTCTCCTGCACAGGTTAGTGGCCCCATTTCTATTTGAGTTTGACACCACTTGTTTAAAGGACAAGATCAATAGACACAAAGAAGGAGAAAGGGCATTCCAGGAGCAGGTATGGTGGTCTAAATAATCAAGTTTTGTGACTAATAAAGACTGTGTCTGTGGATGTGTGTAACACACACACACACATACACACACACACACACACACACACACACATATATATATAAATACATTACATGATTGCCAGTTCTAAGCAATCAACAAATATTTGTTGTATGCCTACCACAATGTGCAAAGATTTTGACCCTACAATACCACTATTAGGTTTATTTCTTAAAGTAACCAGGGGAAAAGGAAAAGAATCTCTATGTTCTAAAACATTTATGGCATCTCTGTTTGTGGTATCAAAAAGAACTGAAAATTGAAATGATGCCCATCAATTGTGGAATGGCAGAACAAGTTGTGGCATATGATTGTGATGGAATACTACTGTGCTGTAAGAAAATGACAAGCAGGTTGGTTTTGGGAAAGCATAGAAAGGCCAACATGAAATTATGAAGAGTGAAATGAGCAGAACCAAGAGAACATTATGTACAGCAACAAAATAACTCAAATATGTCCACCTCCAGAGAAAGAACTGATAAACAGAAACAAGCAAAAAATAGTTTTATAATTGGAAATATTAAAAATCAAAGGAGAAATTAATAAAATTGAAGGTAAAAGAACTATTGAGTTAATAAATAAGACTGGGAGCTGGTTCTTTGAAAAAAACAAATAAAATAGATAAAGTATTGATTAATTTGATTTAAGAAAGAAAGAAGAGAATCAAATTACCAGTATCAAAAATGAAAAGGATGAGTTTTACCTCTAATGAAGAACAAAGTAAGTTAATTATTAGGAGCTATTTTGCCCAATTATATGAAAAGAAATAATTTTATATATAAATATATCTTTTTGTCAATGATGCCTTCCCTAATGGAGTCAGGGTAGGGAAGCAGGGAGTTAGCTGGTGTGTAATTGAAAATCTTGTGCCTTTGAACTACATTTCCCAGGAGCCCACTGACTTCCTGTCGTTGCATGCTGACATAGACAGGAGATAAATTGGATGGTCTTCCATGGCTAGCCATCTTTCCTTCCTGGGTCAGGACATTAGTGGAGTGGGCTATTTGAGCAGATAGATTAGCCATGGGCACCTGGTTTTATTTTGTTACTACTAGTGATTATTAATATTATTGATAAATCTTATATAATATTTGAAGTTATTGTATATTAATTTTAATTTTTACACTGGGTATTTTAATATAACAAACAAATAAATAATTTTTATTTTTATAATTTCTAAACAAATTAAGAGCAAAGCTACATTGTGCAGGGTTTTGTTAACAGTGAGAAAGAGAAGCAATGATCTAATATTAGGAACATACAAGTCTGAGAATGGTGAGTTGTTTGACATAGATGGGACATAGAGCATGTGAAGGAAGGGGAATTATATGGAAAAAATTTAAATGGCTCATGATTATGGAAAGTCTTGAATGCCAGATAAAAGAGTTTGAACTTAACTGGCAGAACAATTAGAAATCAGTGACTACTTTTGAGCAGAAGAGTAGCAGGGTCTGATTCATATCTAAGGAGGATGGATCTGAAAAGAGTGGTAAGAATAGAGTGGAAATGTGGGAGGGAAATCAGGGAAACCAACTAGAATTCTTTTGGTTCCATCTTCCTTCATGTTTGGCAGATACCAAAAAACTCAATGAGTTTTTGAAATCTGGAAAGCAGTGTGGAATCCACAACCAAATCCCTTGAGATTTGGTGAGATTTCCTTAGAGCTCATCACAAAGACCCCTCTGAAGATGATGTTCTCTGGATAAAGGGAATATGGTAGGGAGGGGCAGGAGTAGGGATAGGGGCTTCACCCCACCTGCTTATTCTGGGTTCTTTTAGCTTGCCAAAGACAATTGTGATGGGTCATGCCTGTAACAATCAACAATAGGGTGGAAGCAAAGAAGAGAATTAGAGAGTTAATAAAACCAGACAAAAAATACATACCTAAAGCTCTTTACTTTGCCACAGAGTTTCTCAAATTTAGAAATTTTAATAATTTAGCTAAGTTTTAACCCTTGGATCCTTGAAAAATTGTTCCCTTAAGAACCTTACTAACTCTGAAAGAAGGAAAAATTAAAATCTCATCTTTCTTTGAATTTGTGGCAGTGAAATTGGATTTTAATCAATAAAGAGCTCAGATTTTCCTTAATCTGAACAACCACTTCTCCCTGATGAATGATTATTGTCCTGGGGATCATATGGGACAATTATGCTAATAGGCCTTAGATTTGAATTCTATGAGGTTTTAAGTGGTCCCTCTGAAAAGAGTTTCAATTTTGTAATTAAGTCCACCATTCTACTGTCATTCACCCCCATAAATCTGATAGAATTTTGTCTCTATACCATAGACCAGTTTGTAAAGAATATCTCTCTCTGCTGGGATTTTCACAGGGAACAAAGTGATAGATTGGAAGAGTGAGGCTTAGGTCCTAAGAGGGAACATATTTTATAATCTTTTCTTCACATAATGTTTTTGATTATGTTTTGGCTTGATGGATTGAGTGCCCCCTGTGGCACATACCCTAGGATCCTTTTATGAAATCTAAATGCATACTTTTTCTTTGCCTTCTCAATCACTTCTCCTAAATGTATTTCTGGAAGTCTCCTCAGTATTCCTGTCACGACCTCCCTCTCTGAGGCCCCACATTGTAACAGCTTACCCTTTGTGGAAACAAAAATATTGGAATCCTCAAAATTGAAATTACATTAGGGTTAAAACTTAGCTAAATTATTAAAATTTCTAAATTTGAGAAACTCTGTGGCAAAGTAAAGAGCTGAACCCTAGACACTAGGGAGTTCAAGTATTTCTTCTGGCACATAATGATTGTGTGATCCTGGACTACTCACTTAATCTTTTCAGCCCCCCCCCCCCCCCCCGGCCCCGGAAATTCAGTAATACTACAAACCTACATTGGTAGGGAAAAAATTCACTAGGAACTCCCCACAACAATGAAATCAGAGGTCTAGTCTATATATCTGTAAGTCTGTAGATGAGGTAGAAGACTAGTAACTCTCATGTGAGGGTTTGCTGAGTCCTCTTCAGGGCTTTTCATCTACTTTTGGTGTCAATCTGCAACTCAACTCTTACCCGTGGCTCCAAGAAGCTGTAACATATACAGCAGTCACACCTGATAAAATAATGTCAGAAGATGGGTTAAACCAGATTGAGGATAACCAAGAAGCCTTAAACCCATTGGTGAGATAGGGGGATGTCTACCCCAAGCATATGAAGACTTTTCCCAATGGAATGGGTAGAGGAGAACAATTTTTTCCAATAGTCATGAAGGCAGTGGAAGGCACTGTGAGCCACTAAAGCTTAGTCAAACATCAAAGATGCCAAGGTCATCCACAACATTCCAGATCATCACCACTCATCATAACCTGTGTCCTGCCATTGAACCTCAATGACTCTGAAAGAAAGAAGGAGACTGATGAGCAACTACCTCACTGAAATCCAATTCACACATATCAAGACATCACTCAACATGATGGCATTGGTCCCCTTCAAAACAAACACCAAATGACAACACTGAGTTGATCTCTAAGTTTAAAAATCTGTGATTCTTCATCAAAACAAAGTAGCCTATATGTATATATCAGCATATGGTCAATCAGTAAACACTTATAACAGAAGACACTATTTTTTAGTTGACTAGTCAAAATTAAATCTGTTCTTATAAACTACTAATTGTGTGAATTCCTGTAATTTAGTGTGGAAGTCCTTGAGTCTATATGATCCTAGTCACTACAATTCTAAATTCACAAATTATATTTCTGACTTGCTTTCCCTTTCCATTTAATAAATATCCCCAGTTTGTAACACTCCTTGTTTTTTAACTGTAAGGCAATTTCAAGAACCTTCTGGAAGTATTTCCAAAAGAGTATTTATATCCCAAACTATTTGTGTCAAAATAAGGACACTTGGTGAATCTCTTTTATCAAACAACCATCTTCCAAACAGCTGTCTGATATAATTAATAAAAATCTTTTCTTACAGATCTGATCTTTCCAGCCATGCTGGCTGTATTCCTCTCAGGCCATCATTTCTAGTCCCTTCCTCTTTCTCTCCCATGTATTCTAACCCTGAAGCGGCCCTGAATTTCCAGAGGCCAGCTTTGGTGTTGTGGCATCCATTTCCAGGCTTTCACCCATAATTCCCAGCTATTTCCAACCATGTTTGAATCCATGGGTCTCCCTCCCTCCTCCCTTCCAGCTTATCTTTATGCATTGTTTTCTCCCATTAGAACATGAATTCCTTGAGGTCAGGGACTTTCTTTTGTCACTTTTTGTTTCCCCTAAGCTTAGTACAGTGCACAACACATAGCAATTGCTTAATAAAGACCTATTCATTGCCTGAATAATAGTGACTAAACAGAATGCTAAATGCCTTTGATTATTAGTTATGGAAACTCCCAGTAGAGATGTAACGATTCACCAGCCCTGCACTAACATCTTTCCCTGTGCCCTATTATAGATGAAGCCAAAAGCCTGGAAGAGTACTCTTTGCTCTATGATCATCAGAGATTTAAATCAGGAGGGGAGCTACCTCAGAGACTGCTGAGTCCAACTCCTTCATTTGATAAAGACACTTAAAGGATAAGGAACTTAAAAGCCCAACCAATGAAGTAAAAAAATATTAAGTACCTACTGTGTATCAAGCACTGTGAATATAAGTGCAAAGAAGGTAATGATCTTAGGGAGGTGAAGACTCCAAGGGCACACAGATCACACAAATGAAAGGGTCAGGATTTGAACTCATGTCCTTTGACTTCAACTTGAGCCTTCTGTCCACTGCAGGACCCCACCTCCCAGAGTTTAATGCTGTGTCTGTCTATGTAGGACTACTGGGTTGGCCATTAGGATTGAACTAATCTCCAGTTCTGGTCAAGAAATTGATGTGATTGGTGTTTTCTTTGAAGTGACCTGTGTGGTTTGAGTGAATCACTTCATTGTTTGGGCATCAGGCAGATAATCTGGGAAATTGCTTTGTCCTGAGGCATTAACAAGGAAAAGAAGCCTTGTATCCATATACTAGGGTTCCAGTTCTGACCTTCATCTTTTGCATAATCCTATCCGAAGTCATATCTCTTCTCCGTGAATGGGAATCTACCTTCTCCTCTTAGGTTATTAGAGAGAATAACCAATCAAATTGACTTCAAAGTCTTTATAATTAAAAGGTATGGAATGAATGATAAATGATAAATAACTAAGGAAACAAATCCAAATATTCCTTATTTCCAAGGAGTAAGTATGAGGTGCTTCTAAGAAAAGTATGAGTCTCTTATAGATGAAGGGACCACAGAGGTCATTTAGTCTGTATATGAGGAAACTAAGACTTGGGGAAGTTAAATAACTTTGAATTTGAATCCATGTTCTCTGCCACCAGATCCAGTATTTGTTCTCAGTTTGAGGGAGCATTCCAGAACTAAGAACCAACAAGTTTCAGCACTTCATTTCTGAGCTCCATTCTCTCCACATTCTATCCAAGTTGATTGGCATTCTAAGTTTTATGGTTTCCATACTCTTTCTCCCATTCCTGATTCAATCCATTGATGAATCTTGCCATTGCTGTGAGCTTCCTATATCAGAGGATGGCCTTACCTGCATAATTTCTGTTGAAAACTTAATGGTGGTTTGCTCAAGTCTTTTGTGTACCATATCATGTGGTTCAGTCATTTTTCTGTAGTATCCTACTCTTCATGATCCCATTTGGGATTTTCTCAGTGAAGATACTGGAATGATTTGCCATTACCTTCTTCAACTCATTTTACCAATGAGGAAACTGAGGCAAACAAGGTTAAGTGGCTTGTCTGAGGTTACACAGCTAGCAAGTGTCAAAGGCCAGCTTTAAACTCAGGAAGTTGAGTCTTCCTGACTGCAAGCCTGGCACTCCATTCGCTGGGCCACTCAGCTGCCCCTTGTACCATGCCTACCAAAACTCTAAAGCTGGCACTGACAAATACATCATGGGCTTTGGTGGGTGTGGGAGGAGAGCTATGGGGGGAAGGAGATGGTATAAAAAATAGGAAGTTATCCTTTTCTCTCTGTAGCTTTGATTCTGTTTGGACTGAGTATTCATTTGTAAAGTGAATGGACTAAAACAGATGACCTCTAAGTCCTCTTCCAGGTAGAAAATTTCATTATTTTGTGATTTTATATCTCAATCTTTTTTTTTGTCTTTTTCATCCAATTTCTCTCTCTTTTTTTAAATTTACCCTTTTTTCATTTATCCTTTTGCTCTAGCAATGACCTTTCTACAGATGATTGAACAGCCCTTAACATATAGTAACCACTTAATAAATATGTGTAATATTGGTTGACTAGCAAAGAGATCTTAGAGACATTTCACTCTCCCCTCTGGGCCTCAGTTTCCTAATCTTTATTTTCCTTTCTATCTTTAAGACCCTCTATTTCTATGATTCTTACTTCGTCTTCCTCCTTTCCCCTTATTTCCCCCAAAGTCTGAAGCCAGGAAAGGAAATAGGGAACGGCGGGGTCACAACTGACAGAAAGGGCATGACTGAAGGGGAGATAGGCAGACATACACAGACACAGACACAAAGAGACATAGAGAGAGGGGATCCTAGAAACAAAGGTAGGTAAAAAGGAGGGAAAGAGAAACCAGAGAAAGAAAGAGAGAGACAGAGAGACAGAGAGGGGGGGAAGGGAGAGAGAGGGGAGAGAGAGAGGGAAAAAAGAGAGAGAGAGAGAGAGAGAGAGAGAGAGAGAGAGAGAGAGAGAGAGAGAGAGAGAGAGAGAGAGAGAGAGAGAGAGAAAGAGAGGAGGGAGAGAGAGAGAAGGAAATACAGAAACAGAGATTCTAATTCTTTCTCACTGACCACACGGTGTAGCCTCTTCTTTAGGTGTAGGGAAAAGAAGTAGCACTTAAGCCAGTAGCATTGTGGAAAAGACTTCAAGTGATATTTTGACTCTTAAATCCATTCCATCTCATTGGCCAAACCCTGACATGATATATAGCACCCAGCTAAACCATGGGGCGGGGGGGGGGGGGGGGGGGAACAGAGCAGGATGGAGATACTCCCAATTGTATGATTTCACTGGTACTGTCACCTCCACACTTGTTCCACATTTAAAAAGGGCTTTTATGCTCAGAGCCTTCCCTGGAATGTGCCTCCTGTTTCCCCCTCCCTTCATGACCTTAAAATGTGGTGAACTAATCTAAATATTTAACTATATCATAATGGGTGTTTTTTCTTTGTTTCTCGGAAGTTCCCTTTTCTGTGGTTCTTGACTTTGACTTTAGACATCTTTATGTGGAAGAGGGACAATGACTCAATAGGTCTTCCTCTCCACCTCACCTCCCCCTGCCATCATCCTCAAGCCAAATGGCCTGAAGAGGAGGTCAGACTAGCTGAAAGTCAAGGTAACAAAAGAATTCCAGGTTTGCTCTGTGGGTCTTCTTTATATGTCTGTGAACTTGATTCATGCTCATTGTGAAGAAAGGAATTTGGAGCTATTTCAAGAATGTCAGTGATTCGGTCATAAAGAGACTTTGATCCTTCTCCAGTTTCCCATGCCCATTCATTAACTGAAAACATGGAGTCCAAGAGCATCGGCTGGCTCCTATCTCAGGGTCACCACTGACTACTTGAATCAGTCTCCTACTTTTGCACCCCTTCCCTCTATGAATTAAGTCAAGCCTACCCGACTAGTTTGGATCCCAAGGATATTTACTCAGTCCAGTACACAGACTGAAAGGGATTCCTTTGAAAATTAAAAAGTATGACCGAGGGAAGGCAAATGAGGGTCAGCTTGCTACAGCTTTCTAATCAAGACTACTCCTTTCTGTTTCCTCCACCCTAAGCATCTCGGAGATGGGATTTCCTGTCCTGCTGAGCCATTCTAAAAGGGAATGTGCATGTTGTTCTTCTTGTATTTGGTCACAAGAAGAAATCTCTATTCCTGTTGTTTTCATCCCTTTTAAGCATCTTTTCCCCCTAGTAATTAATATGGGTTTAAACACAACAGTGATAGTTTGTACTTCTATGCTCCATAACCAACCAGTTCTCCAGCAGTTTGATCTATTTCATTCCCAGGGAAGTCTGGGGGATGAGGAGATGAGTCACATAGTAGAGAAACTCTGCTGGATCAGGCATATGTTTCTATGTAAGCAAGGATCAAAGCAAAGATCCCATTGTCTGCATTTTCTTCTGTTCCTCAAACTACAGGGAGTATAATTCTTCCAAATATTCCCCCCCACCCTAGCCACAGTATTTCTAAGTTTGGGGTGGTTTGTCATACAACGTCCTGAGCTTTGCACAGGATTCCTTTGTGCTCTCCACACTCTCACAACAAAGCTCCCTAAGTGCCATTGCTAGGAGTCCTCATCTAATGTTCGCTCATCTTAGGAACAGAAATCACCAGCACACTTGTTCAAACAAACCTCATGCCAGTTTTCTCTACTTTTTAATCTTAGAAAAATGCCTCAATTATACCACAGGATTCTGAAACATGTTTATGAACATTTTTTCCAAATGTTTTGAAGCTTAGGTTGAAAGTGCTGTAATTGTCAGGTGATGAGTTTGGGGAAATTATCTGAGGGCATGTGCCTGCTATGCAAGCTTTACTCTTCTCTTACTACTCACAGAGGCCTGGGGGACAATTGGATGGATCCCCATTATCTTGAAATGCTTGACTAATTCTAGAGACCAGCTCTTGTTGGATTTAGAAAGCAGACATGCCCCAATGTTTCTGAATGAGTTGTTTGCATTGGCATCATAAGGCTACCTTGAAGAGAATGCTTTGTACTTTCCAAGGAGCCATATCTCTTTTAACTTTTATACATTATCTTAATTTACCGTCACAAGAGCAAAAAGACATTGGTACCCCATGAATACCATAATCTCTCTCATCTGTGGCATGGTCCTGGAATCACATTTCTATATTATTGTTTTCTGGATATCAGAAACCAATCATATTCATGTGCCCTGGATTACTAATTCTTATCAAGTAGCAACAGTGTGTGTATATTACAGTTCACAAAGAGAAAAAATAAAAGAACCAAACATATTTCATCCTAATACATCCTAATAATAATAATTGAGCATGATTGTGTTATCTGTAAGGAAGTCAGAGAAGCTGAGTAATGGGGACAGTATAATAGTCCTGGTTGTGTGATATGGGAGAAGCTGGGTTTAAATCCCAGCTTTGCCACTTAGAACTTACCTGACCTTGAACTCACTCTCTATACTCTAGTTTCATCTATAAAATTGTAGCATTAAACTAGATGAACTCTAAGATCCATTCCACTTTGAATCTTTTAATTTTGGGAAAATTATGGGCATAAAATAGATCATATAACTAACAAAAACAATAAAAATACACAATTATCTTAATATAGACACCAAAAGCCATTTCTGACAAATATTCTGACTGACAAAATATAATACCCATTTCTGTCTAAATGGCCACAAAAAGTAGGAATGAATGTACTTTTCTTTACTATTATAAGTAGCATCTGGCGAAATCTATTATATATAAAGAAGATATAGTAGAGTCCTTTCTAATAAAATCTCAGGGAAAGAAAGAATGTTCATTATTACCACTAATATTTGATATACCAAAAATTTCAACTAGAGCAATAAGACAAGAAAATGAAATAGAATAAACTTATAGGCAAAGAAGAAACAAAATTATTACCTTTTGAAAATATATTGGAGTCATGTTTGGTTATTACCCTGATCAGAGTTCTTAAATTGTTTTTCTTTCCAAAGTTAGTTATTATATAAATTATTTACAAATTTACAGTCAATTAGTTGTTGCATAAATTGTTTTCTTGGTTCTGGTCATTTTACTTTGCATCAGTCCATGCAAATCTTTCTAGGTTTCTCTGAATCCATCCCTTTCATCATTTATTACCGAAAAGTAGTAAGAAGGGAGTGAATTGTAGGCAAAAAGAACAGCCTATACAAAAACATAGAGACAAAAGATGGAATCTGTCTGTGATGGAACACAGTTTGGCTGGACTATGGTGTACATAAAGTATAGTAGTATGTAATAAGACTGAAGAGGTAGAATATAAGTCAGATTGTATTTTGATGTTGGTAGTGGTGGTTTGTTTTTATTTTTAATCTTTCAATATTTTATTTTCCCAATTGTATGTAAAAACAATTTTAAACATTCGTTTTCTGAAATTTTAAGTTACAGATTCTCTCCCTCCTTTCCTCCTCTCCCCACCTTGAGACTATAAGCAATTTGATCTAGGTTATTTACGGGATATCATGCAAAACATATTTCAATATTGGTCATGTTGTAGAAGGAAACAAATATAAAGACAACAAAAACAGGAAGAAAATAAGTAAAAAATAATATGTTCCATTATCACTATCAGTTCTTTCTCTGGAGGTACAGAGCATTTATTATATAAGTGCTTCAGAATTGTCTTAAAAATAACTAAGTCATTCATAGTTGATTATCTTACAATATTGCTGGTACTGTGTACAATGTTCTCTTGGTTCTGCTCACTTCACTTTAAATCGGTTCATGTGAGTTTTTCCAGGTTTATCTTAAATCCTCCTTTTCCTCTTTTCTCATAGCACAATACCATTCCAGTACAATCATATGTCACGCCATTCATGGGGTCAGATTGTGAAGGGTTTAAAAGGTCAAATAGAAGAGTTTATATTTGATCATAGGGGCAATAGAGTGCCATTAATATTGAGTGATGTGGATTGGATTGCATTTGGGGGAAAATCACTTTGTCAGCTTTGAGAAATATGAATTAGAGTGAGTAAAGACAAGGTAGGAGAATCAATTAGGAGTCTGCTGCAATAGTCCAAATGAGAAGTAAGGAGGGCCTGAATTAAGGTGGTGGCAGTATGAGTGGAGAAAAATTTAAGGTGTTTACAGGAAATTTCCATTTTAAATTTTAAATGACATTGATAGGTGACTGAAGCTCAGGTGAGTGACTATGGCTAGATATATTAATCTGAGTCATCAACATAAAGATGACCACTTAATCCATGTGAGTGGATGAGGTTGTCAAGAAAGAAAATAGAGGAAAACAGAAGAGGATCCAGGTTAGAGCTTTGGAGCACACTGCAACTTAGAGAGCAAGCAAAAGATGATAAGGATGTCTCCTGCAAAGGAGACAGAAAAGGAGTGGTCACCCAGATGGGAGAGAACCCAGAGGAAGCAATATCTCAAAAACCAACAGGGGAGAAACTATCCATGAGGAGACTGTGTCCAACATATCAAATTCTAGAGAAAGGTCAAGAAGGATGAGGACTGAGAAGAAACTTTTAGATTTTTCCAGAGATTTGGGATAACTTTTGAGAAAGTAGATTCAGTTGAATAATGAAATTGATAGTCATTTTGAAAAGTGTTGAGAAGAGAATGAAAGGAAGTGGAGGCAATCGAATGTAAACAGAGTTTTCTAGAAGTTTTTCTGAGAAAAGGGAGAAGAATAAAGAACAGTAGTTTGGGGGCATGGGAGGGTTTTGTTGTTTTAAGAATGAGTGGACTCAGGCAGCTATAAAGGAACCATTTCATAGAAAGAAACTGAACATAAAGGAAAGGGAATGGGGGCAGCTGGGTAGCTCAGTGGATTGAGAGCTAGCCCTAGAGACGGGAGGTCCTAGGTTCAAATCTGACCTCAGACACTTCCCAGCTGTGTGACCCTGGTCAAGTCACTTGAACCCCCATTGCCTAGCCCTTACCACTCTTCTGCCTTGGAGCCAATACACAGTATTGACTCCAAGATGGAAGGTAAGGGTTTTTTAAAAATAAATAAATAAATAAAGGAAAGGGAATGCTTTAGAAGGCTATTTGATGGAGAAGTTGGAAGGGAATGACATCTATATATAATGCCAGAAAGATTACTTCAAGATTTTTGAGAGGGCCTATATTTTTAAATAATTGAGTTCTTTACTTAAAAGTCAGCAAGAACAAATCCTTTTTTTGTTTGGGGGGGAAATCTTTCTTAAATCATCTACTTATTTGTGGCAGAATGAGTAAAAGGGTATAGTTTTTATCATTGTCATTGCAGATTTTCTGTTTAAAACCACTTAATACATGACTTCTTATGGATCTGATTTTTCTTTTCTTTGTTGCAATCCTGCTCCATTGTCCAATAAATTAAACTGGTTCGGCCACTGTAATAAAAATAGTTGCTTTGAAGTATAACCTTAAATGTCTAATTTCCTACCAGCAATAATGAGGCTTTATCCAGTTATTTTTTTGAGTCCCGGGGTTTTTTTCTGCCCTGTTGTTTTTCTAACATGTGTGGCTGTCTAACGACAAGATTTTGCATTCCAGATGTTTTGGCGAGAGAAAGCAGTAAACGACTGTACACATCTCAGAACTCCATACCACCCAAGTAGCTGTTATGTTGACTGGCTAATGTAAGTCTATCCAGACAGTTCCCTTCTCCTCCACCCACCTACTTTTTAAAAAATGTTGCTAACCCTTTAGTCATCAACACAAAATAACAGAAATTCTTTTATGCAGCTATTATTGCATCCAAAGGCAAGAGGAGATGCAAAGCCACACAGAACTAAAATCCGTGTGGTTTTAATGAGAAGAAAGATATGTTATAATTAAGTAATAAGCCTAGACTCCCTGGTGGTTAATAAGGTAATTTGCCACATGATTAAAGGTATATGTAAGTGAGATATCTGTGGTAAAAAATAATCATCTAGCTCAAAATGGGTGCTGTTTGGGGACCTAGAATGCTATTCAGTTTGGGTGCTCTGAATCATTCCCTGGAATAGATATATACACCATAACAAGTGGTTCCTTTCCTACTTTTTAAGTGTTACTTAGTTCTCTCAAAAGGGCAGAGTCATGACTTGTGGGGTAATGAAAAATACAGCATAGCCTTTTAGCTGTCACCTCTGAAAATATCTCAACACTGTCCACCATGCTATGAAAGACACCCAAGGCAAACTAAGAATGTAAATGGGATACAACGCAGTTCTAAGCCAAACCAATCGAACAGACATAAATTGTGCACCGACTGTGTATAAAGAGAGAGATATGGCATAGTGGACATTGTTGTTCATCCTTCATTTTGAAGAGGACCAATGACTTCATAGAATGATGCCGATTCTTGGGTGAATTGGATTTAAATAAGGCAGAGTTGCACAAAGTGGTCAGCCTTGCTTTCAAAGTCATCAAAGTCCAGGGATAAGACAAAAGTCAAGACAGCTGGTGATGTTTCAGGATGCAGTGCATGATGGGCATCTTTGATATCTGACCAAGCTCTAAGCCACAGCACCTTCGTGGCTCTTGGAACAAATAGTTCTCATCCTCCCATTCCACTGGAGAAAGTGTGCACATGTCTGGGGTAGACGTCTCCACAAACTCACCAAACAGGTTTGAGGTCATTCAGTTACCCTCAGCCTTGTTTAGCCCATCTACCAAGATGGTTTTACCAGGCTATGGTCACTGCAATGCTAACAGCTTCTTGAAGCCATAGATGGGAGTTGGGTGAGAGGTAGACAGCCAAGGTGGATGAGTGGCTCTGTATTATATACACCAACAGAAATATGGTTTGAAGAATGACTTGTATGTGGATGCCTCCAGAGGAAGAACTGGTAAAGAGAAATAAGATATAGTTTAATATGCAGTTGTCCCTCACTATACCCCGTTCCCTTATTACGGCTTCACTGTATCACGGGTTTAAAAAAAATCTAATTCTGTATCACAGAGTTTTCCTTATGTCACAAGATTTCGCGGATGAATACCATACTGTACACAGTGAGAATGCAGTATATGCCAGTACCACTTGGAGCAAGTTTGCCAGCGTGAGATTGTACGTAGCACACTATTGGCTGATGGAAAGAAAGGCAACCAACCACAGCACTGTATCCTGTATCCTGGATGCTGATTGGCTCAGTGTTTGGGAAAGGTTACTAAAAGGGTGGAAAAGGTTTATAGGAGAGTGAGGAAGGATTTATAAAGCCTTAATATATGTACATATATAAATAATAAAATAAATATAATGCCACTACTTCACATATTTTCATCTCTTGTGGGGGTCTCTGGAATGTAACTCCCACCAAAGGTGAGGGATCACTGTATATAACATATATATGTAAATATAATTTTTTTTTGTCAAATAATGCCTTCTCTAATGAGGAAAGGGGAGAGAGGGAAGGAGTTATCTGGGTGTTTTATTGTAAGAAATAAACAAAGAAAGAAAGAATTTTTTTAAAAAGAAAAGACCTCCACAAGCCTCACACCAGAAATTGTAATCCTCCATGAATACCCCCTACACTTTTAGCATATGGCATGTAGATAGAGCCAAGGACTGAGTCAAGAAGCCCTACTTTTGACACCTACTAACTGTATGACCCTCGGCAGGTCACTTGAAATCTCAGGGCTCCAGGAGCTCTCATAGATGTAAGGTTACAAAAGGGTTACCAATATGCTGTGAATCAGCAGATGGGAGTTCCTCACAGAGTTCTCTCTCCTAGAGAAATCACCCTTCCAGACCCCTCTCCTGACACCCTCAAATGTGGAAGGCTTTGTACCAGGCCCTGAGGTTTTAAAAGGAAAGTAAAAACTATCCTTGCCCTCCAATAGCTTACATTCGATTAGAAGGAAGCAAAAGGTACACATAAAAGAGCCTGAATTTTTTTGTTACTGTTGTTTTTGTTTTTGTCCTGACCTATGATTTCATTGGTATAAGGAACACCCTCTGAGGAAATTTCCTCTATTATTGTCTCTTATCAAATCATAGATTGGGAAGGATCAAAGACTATGTAGCCCAATCTCTTATTTTTTTACAGATGAAGAAAGTGAGCCCTAGGAAAATTGAGTGACTTGCCCAAGGTGGCACAGCTGGTAGGATTTACAAATGTCCTACAGTTTACAGGTTTTTAACTTAAATTTATTTATTTGTTTGTTTATTTGTTACATTAAATTACTCAGTAAACTCCCTCTCCTCATCCCTTTCCTCCATTAGAGAAGGCATCATTTGACAAAAAAGTGTATATATATATATATAAAGTTATATATAAAGTGTATATATATATACATATATATATATATATACATATATAAAGTTATATATAAAGTGTATATATATATGTCTTACTTATTCTATTTATCAGCTCTTCCTTTGGAGGTGGCATAGACATATTTCTGTTGTTGTCTACATTTTCCTGGTTCTATTCATTTCACTCTATAATTTCATATAGATTATAGTTTTAAGATAATTGCTTAGAACACTGAGATGTTAAAAAATTTACTTGGTCCTCACAGACAGTATCAGAAATGGAACTGGTACCTAGATCTCCTGACTGGAAAGATTAAGCTTCTATCTCCTGATTCCTACTATGATTAGTTGAGAGGGAGGCCACAGGAACAAGTAGGTCTTGCTTTAACTATTTTCTGGAATGGATCACAGAAGAATCAGGAAAGCATGATGGATGAACAGGTGGTTGCATTTGGCAGCCTGAAGCTTCTGGCACATTAAACTTATTTTAAAGATGTTTCCATTTATTTACTGACATTCCAAACCTGGGGTTTATATTTGACACTTCCATCTCTCTCCTTCTTTCAGATCCAATTGTCAGAGTCTGGGAATGCTGGCAAATAGTTGGGGCAAAGCTGACCACAACAGCCTTAAGTTCATGTTATTTAGGATGCCCAACAATGGTACTTAACAGAAAATAGATGGGTCACCCCCTACCCCTACTCCATCGAAGATAAAAAGGAGTGTGGACAGAAAATTAGCATTGTTTCGGTTTTTGTCATAGACTTCTTTGGTAAAGGTGCAAGGGGGCTATGTCTGTGTATAGTAGAGAAAGGGAATATCCAGCAACTTGAAACCATGGAAAACATGTGGGAGAATCAGCCTTTGGTTAGAAGCAAAATAGATTATGGGAACTGATTTACATGAAATCAAGAAAAATCAGTGTGTGTGTGAAGGCTGAGGTCAGCAGTTCCCACAGATGTAAGGGAATATCATATGAGAACGAGACAAGGGCGTTGGTCTGTGTTCTGGGTCATGGGGTCCTCCTGATAAATTGTTATTAACAGTAAGGAGCAATAATGAGCCACTACTAATCAAGTCTTTAAGTGGAATGGGCATGTTTTTGAGCTCCCTGCAAATTATGCAAGAGAAGGAAGTATCAAGAGGACAAAAATGAGTGTGAGAGAGATCCCTGTCACCAAACTGTTGCTCTAGATCTTGCCTTTCTAATAGGAGAAGGACAGGGACTGCACCTGTGATTTCATTAGTAGAGGGAACCTCTCTACAATTTGGTTTTACTGAATAATCCCTTAAGTAAACTGCCTCTGCTAGATCTTTGCCATCCATCCTCTCTTCTCCATTCTCAGCCTCATCTACCTGCAATCTCTCTTTCTCACTAGGACTATTTTAACAGCCCCCTAACATGTCTCTCTGCCTTCACTCTTCATCATCCCAGTCCTGCTGTGCATCTTTAAACCTATGCAAGACTTCCCTTTCTTAAATGTAGGTATGTGAACACACATACATATACACACATATGTGTATACATGTATGTATGTATACTTCTCTTTATATATATGTATATGTTCCTTCTCTGATCAATCCCATCCAACCAGCATTTATTAAACATGTGCTATGTACAAAGTATTGGGCATATAAAGACCAAGTGGGGGAGTGGGATTCCCTGCCTTCAAGAAGATTACATTATACTTAAACTGGAGGAATTCCATGCGAACTGGAAGGACCTCAAGGAACTGATGCAGAGTGAGAGGAGCAGAACCAGAAGAACATTGTACACAGAGACTGATACACTGTGGCACAATTGATGTAATGGACTTCTCTACTAGCAGCAATGCAATGATCCAGGACAATCCGGAGGAATTTATGAGAAAGAACTGTGGGAGTAGAAACACAGAAGAAAACTGTTTGATCATATGAATTGATAGGGATATGACTGAGGATGTAGACTCTAAATGATTGCCCTAGTGCAATTATTATCAATAATATGAAAATGGGTCTTGTTCAATGACACATGTAAAACCCAGTGGAATAGCATGTTGGCTACAGGAGGTGGGGGGGGGAGGAAAGAACATGAATCTTGTAACCATAGAAAAAATATTCTAAATTAACTAATTAAGTAAAATTAAATATTACTAAAAAAAGATTACATTATTTTAAGGGATGAAGGATGGAGGAGAGGGAAAGAGATGAGGAAAGTATACAACATAATTGCAGGTAAGTTCATACACACTAATTTGAGGAGAAAAAGAGTACTGTGGCTTATCAAATAAAGCTCAGATTCTTAGCCAGGCATCAAGGCCCTATAAAATCTAAAAATATCCTATCTTTCCAACCTTTTCCCATTCTTCTTCCCCCAATATACCCAATGCTTCTGTTAGACATGATTATTTGTTGCTCCTTATGCATGCCTTATGCTTATGCAAGCAATTTTCTTGCTTCCATGTATAGATCATGCAGTCTCTCTCCTCAAATATTCTCTCTTTGCCCTGTGCCTGTTAAATTCATTCCTCTCTTTAAAATTTGACACAAGTACTACCTCTTACTCTATTCAGCCTTTTTTTTTTTTGCGCTCCAATTGACCTTTATCTACTAAAGCCTTGCACAACATTTTGTTTGGGGAAGGAGTAGGAGAGAGAAGAAAGAGGAGGAAGGAGGAATAGAGGAGGAGGAGAAAAATTAGGAGGTGGTGGAGGAGAAGGAGAAAAGGGATAATGAGGAGGAGAAGGAGAAGGAGGAGGAAGAAGAGGAGGAGGAGGAGGGAGGAGGAGGAGAAAATGAGGAGGAAGTGGAGAAGTCGAAAAAGAATAACAGAGAAGGAGGAGAAAGCATCATTTTCAGGTTTGCAAAACACTTTACAAATATTATGTGATTTGATCTGTACATTGACTCTGGGAGGTATGTGCTATTGTTATCTTCATACATATTTGAGAAAACTGAGGCAAAAGTGGCTTGCCAACACTATTAGTGTCTAAGTTAAATCTGAACTCAGGTCTTGCTTTCTCCAAGTCTAGGACCCTATTCACAGCACCATCTAGCTGTCAATAATGTATTTAGCACCTATTATTTTGTATTTTAGTTATTTTTACACATTTCATGTCTCCTTGCTACCATTTAGATTAATTCAACAGGCATGTCATTAAGTACTTACTATATGTTGATCATTATGCTAGAGGCTGGGGATGCAAAGGCAAAAATGAAAACAATCTTTGCACTCAAAGAGCTTCTGAATTTTGTATTTCATCTAGTGTTCTGAACATAGTAGGCACTTAATAAATGGTTTATTTAGTCCTCTGCCTTCCGGCTTTGTCTCTTTCTTGCTCTCTTGTCATTTCTCTTCAGTCTTCATTTCCTGAAGACTTCTCCATCTGCCTTTGGAGACATCTTTTCCGTTGCTTTACTACATACTAGATAATGATTGGAGCCATGTACCAATGGATGGCCCATCCCTTGGTCCAGCAGAACTCTGCCACAGTTATCAGTGAATACTTTGGATAAGTAGTCCAGATGTCCATGTAGACGGAGGCTGAAGGCTGATGGCGTTTATGAAAAATATCCTCAGTGACCATGTAGCATTGACAGCAAGTGTTAGATAAAACATTTGCATGACTAATTCAAAAAGTAGTCACTCTCTTTAGACTTCTGCACATTTGCAGAATATGATTTGAAATTATATAAAAGATAGTTAGCTAAAGTCCTCCACCTAATAAAAAATAACTTAAGATAGTAATAATTATACCATCTATTTTATCCATAATTATGAAAATTGAGTTATCATCATTATTTTCCACTCATTTAAGTTGTTAGTTGACCATAGAAAACTTCTGTTCTACTCTTGACATTTACTAAATGGGTGAGCCTGGGTAAGTCATGTCTACACTCTGAAATTTAGTTTCCTCTTCTAAAACAATCCTGAGATAAATTGTACTATTTGTTTCAACCATAACTACACACTTTATATTATTGTTATTGTTATTATTATTATTATTATTATTATTCCCTGTGGAGTGCAAGATCTTTTACTCCAAACTTTCAACATCCCACAGCCGATCAACATTTTCCACTAATTTAAGTTGCTAGTTGACCATGGGAAGCTTCTTTTCTACTATGACACTTCCTGGCTGGATGACCATGGGCAAGTCACCTCTTTATGCCTCACCTATAAAAAATGGGGCTAATAAAACTTGAGCACCCGGCTTGGCCAGACTGCTCCTGGACTCCAACAAGCTAATATATAAAAGCCCTTTACACACTTTAAAGAACAATGTAAATGCCAAGTACTTGCTTCATTTCCTTCTGAGTTCTCTGGTACACAGTAAGTTTCTATCACTTGGAGCCTCATTTGCCCAGGGGCCCAGAAACCTAGAAAACCCGCTCAGCTCTACTAGCATTAACCCAAGAACTAGAAAGCTCTGTTGCTTCCTCTCTGCCAAAATATCACTTTTGAGATCATCATGGAAAGGATTTAGCAAGCAGTTCCCAGCACTGGGAGTGGTGCTGGGGGGGCATAAAAAGCAAAATAACTGTGAATTCCCACCTCTGAACACCTACAGTCGCTATCAGTGACCTGTATCATTCATTAAACTCTTGGCATTCATTTACTGCTGTGTGTTGTTAGATCGCTTTGCAGGAGCCCTAACTTTATCTTTCCATCTAGATTGTAGGGTTCTAAAGGGCTATACAGGGAATTGGCTTTCTGAGTCATCCTGACTGGGAAAGAGCCCTAAGCAAATCCCAGGAACATTTTTGTACAGGTGAAATCTGTTGAGAATGAATATAGATCCTAACCTAGTGGGTAGCACACAGCATTGAGGGGTGTCTAGATTTGATCCAACTGAGACTACCACAATATTAGGAGGAGGGAGACTCATTAGAGGGCTGTGAGAGACTCAAGTACTCTTTCAACATCCAGGAGAACCACTTGTTCCCCAGTCTGATCTACCTACATCTCAGGTCCTAAGGAAAACTCTTGAGTGTCTGGCATTCATAGATTACAAAGATCATGGCTCAGGTATACCTGGATCTTCCAGCACAGGCTGGGGCAAGCATGACCAGTAGCCTTCCCTCTGGGGATGGAAAGATGGAAGGGAATGGAAGGGGAAAAGGGGAAAGAGAAAAGAAAAGAAAAGAAAAGAAAAGAAAAGAAAAGAAAAGAAAAGAAAAGAAAAGAAAAGAAAAGAAAAGAAAAGAAAAGAAAAGAAAAGAAAAGAAAAGAAAAGAAAAGAAAAGAAAAGAAAAGAAAAGAAAAGAAAAGAAAAGAAATAAGAGAAATAGTCTCTGGCCCCAAGGAGCTTACATTCTACTGAGGGCTCCAGGTGAATTAGTGGCATGTGTATCCCACATATGAAAAAGCTTCCCCTGGTAGAAGAGGGTGGTGAGAACAATTTATTCCCAAAGGCCATGAAGCCTGCAGAAGCACACTTTATGAAGTGCTCAGAGCTTGATTAAACATCAAAGAAGCCAAGAACACCCACTGCATCCTAGGCCATCACTAGTTGTCTTGACTTTTACCTTGCCATTGGACTTCCATGACTGGAAGAGAGAGTGAGGCCAGTGTCTTTGTGCTACTCTGCCTCATTTAAGTCCAATTTATGCTTGAATCAAAAGACATCACCAAGTATGTCATCTTGGTTCTTTTCAAGTACAAAGGACAATAACCATGCTAAGCACTGCCCTCAAGGAGCTCACAATCTAATGGAAGCCTAAGTCCAAGTCTCTCATCTTTTGTATTATAGGATGATGTGTAAAAGCAACTTGAGGGCAGGCACCATTTCTTTTCCCTCAGTATATACCCAGTGACTAGCACAAGTCTAGTACATACTAGACTCATCAAAGATTGTTCAGTTGAATTGATTATGAGAAAGCCTAGATCATTACAGGATTAATATAACTATATGGTGAATCTCACCTCTTATCTTCCCCATCTCCCAATTAATTACTCCAAGAAATGAAATGAGGACCTTAGCATCCTTCAAGGTAAGGTAGGTGATGACCATTATAAAGTCTTTCCTGACCTCTCAATTCCCATTCAGGAGAATGTACTCAGCTACACAGACTTAAAGGGAAAAGACTTCAAGGAGGTATTTTGGGGGGATCTTTTTCATCATTTATATTCCTTCAAGTTTCAGTCAAACTCTGGTTCTGGCAAAATGAGTGTTCTTCATAGCCCAGATCTTAGGCAGCATGGGTTCATAATGAGCACCCTAAAACATTTGTCACCTGAGATCACAGATCTAAAACCAGAAGAAATCACAGAGGTCACATAGTCTTTCGTTCTCATTTTACAGAAGAAACTAAGGCCAAAGGTGGTTAAGTATTATACTTAAACTCCCATAGGCAGGAAATATGAGAGGTGAGATTTGAACCAAGGTCTTCTGATTTCAGAACCAAATTCTTTCTACTCTACCAAGATGACTATTGAACAAGAGCCCTAAAGAACTATGTGCCCAGGAGAGAGCCCAAAAGGTGACTGTGACTAACTGCTCCCTCCAGCCAGTTTTCTTGGGAGATTTCATGAATCGTCTGGAAATTTAATATCAGGAATAAAACTAGTTTCTGTAGGAGAAAGTTGTTGAGTATATCTAAGAAATCAGCTTAGGACCATCCCCCTTGTGGCACAATTAAGGAAACTGAGGCATTTAAGTAAGATTTCCCCTCCCCAAGAATTCTGAGTATTTTTCAGAAAGTTGTTCAATATAGTCAAGAGTTCAGTTCTCACTTCTGCCTAAGTCTTCCCTTAGGGGCACAAAAGCAGAAAGCGTTGGTTCAGATAGCAATCACTTTCAGACTATGTGCCACTGAATGGGGTATCTATCACAAAAAGGCCAGATGGTTGGGGAACATGGAAGGTATCTGGATCATGGTGGGATCCCCTGGCACTGACAAGGGACATTCAACTCCTTCCTGATACTGTGACAGGTGGTGTTTCCTGAACAGAGGTTCTTAAGTTACATCCAGAGTCAAATTGGCCCAAAGGGGAAAGAGGCCTTTTGCCCAGTAAGTCCCTCCATTTGTGGGAAGGGAAGGCTCCCAGTAGTCTGGGGGCCACAAGGGTTTTCTTCTAATCCATTCTGATTCTAATTACATATTGCCACTGCAACCACAGACAGAAGAGTTGTTGAGCATGGAGTCTATGTGACTGTAGACAAATCCATAGGTGCAGAAGGCAGCCTCCTTAGGGGAGCAGGGGGATTTGGGGGGTACTAAGAAAAAAGCATCTGTCCCCAAATATCTCTTCCACTGGCCCTGGCACGATGCCCAAAATCCTTGTATTACTTATTCCTTTGGATTAAGATATTCATAGGATCACAAGATTTAGAGCTTAAAAGTATCCTAGTCCAATCCCCTCCTTTTGAAGATGATGAAATTGAGGCCCATAGCAATGAACAGGCTTCTACAAGGCTATACATCTAGGAAACAAAAGAACTTTGATTCAAATCCAGGTCTGCTGATTCCAAGGTTCTCTCCATCATGCTATCATGCTGCATTCTCCCAATTTTCTTTCTGTCTGCTTGCCTGCTCCTCAAGTCTCCTTTCCTAAATCATCATTTATCTTGAGGGGTTGCTCCCCTCGAGGTTCAGTACTGAACCCTCACCTCACCCTCTTTATTGTATTTGTCTCTCTCTCTCTCTCTCTCTCTCTCTCTCTCTCTCTCTCTCTCTCTCTCTCTCTTTCTCTCTCTCTCTCTCCTTCTCTCTCTCTCTCTCTCTCTCTCTCTCTCTCTCTCTCTCTCTTTCTCTCTCTCTCTCCCTCCCTCTCTCTCTCTCTCTCTCTCTCTCTCTCTCTCTCTCTCTCTCTCTCTCCCTCTCTCCTTCTCTCCCTCTCTCTCTCTCTCTCTCTCTCTCTCTCTCTCTCTCTCTCTCTCTCTCTCTCTCCTTCTCTCTCTCTCTCTCTCTCTCTCTCTCTCTCTCCTTCTCTCTCTCTCTTCCTCTCTGCCCCCCATCTCTCTCCTTCTCTGTCCCCATTCTGTCTCTCTCTGTATCCTGCTCTCTATTTCTCTCTGTCTCTGTCTTTCTGACGGTGTGTGTCTCTGTTTCTCATGAGCTCCAATGTGTTCAATTAAATACAAAAAACTCTACAATCTGTATACCCAGCCCGTATCTCTTTTTAATTCTAGTATCACATTTCCAGCTGTGGGTGCCTCCACCTGAATGTCTCTGTTAGCATCTCTAACTCAGCATGTCCCAAACCGAACTCATGACCATCACCCTCAAACTCATTCCTCTTCCAAATGTACCTACTTCTTAGAGGCCACTACCAATCTTCCACGTACCCTGGATGACCACTTTAGAGTCATCTGAGCCTTTCCTTTCCCCTTCACTCCTCTTGCCCAAATACTTGCCAAGTCTTCTAGATTCTGTGTCCATATCTTTCGCCTTCAGCATATTCTTTCTACTCTTAGGTGCATTCCCTTAGGTCAGAGTCTCATTATACCTCTCCTGGACAATTACAATGGCCTCCTTGAGGCCCTCTCCCTGATTCGGTCTCTTCTCCTCCAAGTTGCTTCAAAAAATTGCCAAAGGATAGGTCCAAAGATATGAGTCTAACCATGGCCCTATCGGCTATTATTAAGCACTCAGTACAAGCCAGACCCTGCACTAAGCACTCTACAGTGATCTCATTTGATCTTCACAACAATCCTGGAAGGTTGGTTGCACAGTAAGCACTTACCAAATATTTGTCCAGTGGAATTAAATTACACCAGGCTGTATGTCAATATTATCTGAATGGCATAGTCTACTCAGCCAACAGCACTCGTGAATTTTTTGGCTCCGCTTAATTATTTTATTGAATTAGCTAGCCAGTCATTTATCAGAGCCCTAAGAAAATGAACATAGTAAGTGCAAGAGGAAAAACATATGAAATCAAGGCTCCCAGGGAGAAGAGGAGTAGCAAAGAGTCAGTGCAAGGTAGCTATATGAAGGCACGGTGGGTGTGAGAAATGAGAGAAGGAAAGATAAGGGGTCGGAAAGGGAAATGGAATGGTGCCAAAGACACACTTTACTCGATTTATAATTTTGGCTGCTATAGACCAGAGAGAGTTGAAAATCCTACTTATGCTTTTAGCATGAGACCCTCATTCCTTTAAGCCTCCTTAAGACACCAGGACTCCTCCAGCATCAGACAGACTGTGCCAAGTAGGAACTGCCTCCTTAGCTGCTTCTCCAGCCCTTGGGACTTTCTTTTGCAAGATGTTTTCTTCCCATAGCCCTAGGCTCTCTTGTTCCAAAGTGGGGAACCCTGGGTCTCTTGTTACAGGCAGGGCTTCATAAATATAATAGATATTTGCAGCACATCAAAAGTAAATTGTATAAAGGCAAGTACACAAAGGGATGATTAATAAATTTGAGAAAATCAAAGTGATGTCAGAAGCTGTGCATTTTACAGAGCTTGCTCATTAAACCAAGGAGACAATGAGTATTCTGAATAGAAGCCAACTCCAATGAGCCTGGCCATGGCAGAGCCTATATCTATTATCTCATTACTTCGCCTCCAGCTTGTATGGATGCCACCTGTCTTGTTTGGGACCGGTATGGATGGTGTTTTCTAGTCAAAAAAGCAGGAAGAAAAAAAGATTCATGTTGTGCTTTTCTATAGACCAAGAGAGCATCTGTTTTTATCCACAACAGGACTGCTGGACTGAAGGACACATGCCAGGATTTTTTTTCTTTTCCAAATGATTTTTGGAAGTACAGATGGAGAATGTCTGGCCCTCTTTCAGAGCTAATACTTTTCAAATGCATGGAAAAAAATCCCAGCAAAGGTCTAGACATAACTGATTTTGTGTGTACTTTCTTCCTATGCTGCTCTAACTCTCAGAGATGGCATCTTCATACCTTGGCACCCATTAATTTGTCGAACGTGCATAATCTTCTGCTGGTTCCCTGGACTAAGGACACCTGGAATCTTGCAAAAGAAATTTAAGGTTTACACATGGGAAAAGCTGGCTTGGAGAAAAAAATTCCATTTGAGTGATCTTATCAGAATGGAGATTTAGAGATGGAAGGGACCTTGGAGCAGGACCTCTTCCTTTTATGGATGAAGAAAAAAGACAGAGAAAGGTTAATTGCCTTAACAGGGTTATATAGCCAATATGTCTCAGGCAGAACATGAATGCAGATGTCCCTGACTCAGAGGCCAGTTAGAAAACGCTGCCTTTTGGTTCTAAGGCAGAGCAGCAATAAAGATGAGGCAGTGAAGGTCAAGTGACTTGCTCAAGGTCGCACAGCTAGAAAGTGTCTGAGTCTAAGCCTGACTCTCAAGCCACCAGACCCCGCTTCTTGGAATTGTATTTGAACAGCAACATTAGAGAAGGTTGAATGGATAGAGTGCTCAGCCTGGGGTCAGGAAGACTCATCTTCTTGAGTTCAAATCTGACCTGATGTGCTTATTAGCTGTAGCTATTTAACCCTGTTGACCCTAGTTTTCTCTTCTCTAAAATGAGCTGGAGAAGGAAATGGCAAACCAGTCCAGTATCTTTACCAAGAAAACCCCAAAATGAGTCACCAGGAACCAGACACAACAAGAAGTCTAATATTTCAAGAATTTTTAAAAACTCTTAAATCTGGCTACTTCCATTTCCCAAGTGCCTGCAACATAGAAGGCAAGGTGTCCAGCATGATGGAGGATGTCTAAAAGGGACATCACTGGGAAACTACAAGTTCTGGACTTGTATAAATGTTTTACAGCTGGATGGCTAAGATTCAAAATAGTCCCTCTTTGCTAATGTATAACATCTCTTTCTACTTGAAACCTTAGAAATACAGTGTTCTAAGGCTAGTCCCCAAGGCTTGGCATAGAGATGCCCGGACCATTTCATATGTGAATATGCCATATCAACATGTCATAGAAAGAACAGAAGAATCTTTGGGTGATTTCCAATTGCACTACATCAGGGAGGCAGATGTTAAAATCATCTTTTGGCTTCATTTGGCAAAATGAGACTTTTTAATCCTTCCTTGAGATGGAAGTAGTGGCTCAGTATCCCAAACGTGCCTTGAGATGTCCCCTGTAAGATGTCCCCTCCTCAAGAAAAGCAGGAAGTAGGATTTGAGCAAGAGACTTCCAGAGACTAGGAAAGTCAAAGGGGTAGTGAATATTATGCCAAGAATGGACAATAGATATGAGGAATAACACATATTAGAGGGAAAGTCAGAGCCTCTGCCAAGACACCATGTAAGAATTATATCTAAGCTAGTTTCAGAATTATTAACATATAATGTCACATTGGCAAAGTCATTCCTTCTTTCTTTGAAAAAAAAACACTGTATTTTGGTTCTAAGGCAAAAGAGCAATAAGGACTAGGGAGTGAAGGTCAAGAGACTTGCTCAAGGAAACATAACTAGGAAGTATCTGAGTCTAAGCCTAGCTCTCAATCCATTGAGCCACCTTGTTGCCCCCCCCCAATTCCTTATTTCTTGAATAAATTTTCCATCATCCAACAGAATTATTAGTTAAATATGTTTAATTAAACTTAGTTTAATACAGTTTGAAAGTTTAATACTTCAATGGATCCATGATATTTCCCATATGGATGCTCTTTCCATGGGGCAGATCTCAATCCATCTTTGATTTTTTTTTTATCTCATGGAACTCTGGTCCATTTTCTCCCATAAATCTTTTAAAAAAGACTCATTCAACTTGATCAAGGTCTCCTTTTAGGTCTTTTATTATTTTATGGCATAGCATTTAGGCTCATTTGTTAACCCTCATTCTTCCAACATGATAAATCCACCTCCTATTCCTTGTTCAAAGGAAATCATAGATACAATGTTTTCTGAAGTACTGTGTAAATTCTAGCTTTTTTTGAGGCCACTTGGAGGTACAGTGTTCTGAATGAAGTCAGAAAGTATTATGTGCAAATCTAGCCTCAGATACTTACTAGCTGTGGGACCTTGGGAAAGTCACTTAATCATTACCTCCAACAGTTATTGTTAACATCAAATGAGAAAATAATTATAAAGTGCTTAGCACAGTGCCTGTCAAATAATAAGTCCTATACTATTATTGTTGTTTTTGTTATTATTATACAGCAAATTAGTATGCTAGAGATCAAATATGATCTTCCACTATAACCAATAATCAGAATAGATTATTTACAGAAGTGCTGACAGATCTGTTGCATTTGCATGTTTGTTGTCATCCTTCCATTTTACTCATACATGTTTTGAAGATGATCTGACTTAAGTATATTTAACATAAAACATTCCTTAGACTTTTCTCTCTATCCATTATCTTTTGTTGTTTAACAATAGAGCTATATTGCTCATAGTCATTTGTCCAACTCCAAAATTTTTTGCTAACAAGCTTATCAGAATATTTGACTATTGGCTGACAAAGGTGGTTTCTGGATTCTTTTGGCTTTCTTATACAGGTAACTATTTTGGATTTATTAAACTTCTATGGAAAAAATCATGATATGTAAATGCATTGGGATCTATTGTGATATAAGAACTAATGAAAAGGATGGTTCCAGTGAAACCAGGGAAGATTCTTATGAGTAAATGAAGAGTGAAGTATGCAAAACCACGAGAATAATTTATACCATAACAATACTGTAAAAAAAATTATGACAGACTTTTTTTTAAATTTTATTTAGTCAATTTAGAACATTATTCCTTGGTTACAAGAATCATATTCTTTCCCTCCTTACCCTTCCCCCACTCTTCCCATAGCCAACTTGCAATTCCACTGGGTATTACATGTGTCCTTGATCAGAACCTATTTCCATATCGTTGATGTTTGCATTAGGATATTCATTTAGAATCTATATCACCAATTATATCTCCCTTGACCCATGTAATCAAGCAGTTGTTTTTCTTCTGTTTCTCCTCCCACAGTTTTTCCTCTGAATGTGGATAGTGCTCTTTCTCATATATCCCTTCAGGTTGTTCATGATCACTGCATTACCACAAATGGAGAAGTCCATTACATCCAATTGTATCACAGTGTATCAGGCTCTGTGTATAATGCTCTCCTGGTTCTGCTCCTCTTGCTCTGCATCACTTCCTGGAGGTTGTTCCATGGAATTCCTCCAATTTATTATTCCTTTGAGCACAATAGTATTCCATCACCAACATATACCACAATTTGTTCAGCCATTCCCCAATTGATGGGCATCCCCTCATTTTCCAATTTTTGGCCACCACAAAGAGACAATTATGAATATTCTTGTACAGGTCTTTTTACTTATTATCTCTTTGGGGTACAAACCCAGCAGTGCTATGGCTGGGTCAAAGAGCAGACAGTCTTTTAGCACCCTTTGGGCATAGTTCCAAATTGCCCTCCAGAATGGTTGGATCAATGTACAACTCCACCAGCAGTGCATTAATGTCCCAACTTTGCCACATCCCCTCCAGCATTCATTACTTTCCTTTGTTGTCATGTTAGCCAATCTGCTAGGTGTGAGGTGATACCTCAGAGTTATTTTGATTTGCATCTCTCTGATTATAAGAGATTTAGAACATTTTTTCATGTGCTTATTAATAGTCTTGATTTCTTTAACTGAAAATTGCCTATTTCTGCCCCTTGCCCATTTTTCGATTAGAGAATGGTTTGATTTTTGTACAGTTGATTTAGCTCTTTTTAAATTTGAGCAATTAGACCTTTGTCAGAGGTTTTTGTTATGAAGACTGTTTCCTAATTTGTTACTTGCCTTCTAATTTTGGTTACATTGATTCTGTGTATATGAAAGCTTTTTAATATGATGTGATCAAAATTATTTATTTTACATTTTGTGATTTTTTCCCCTAAGACTTGCTTGATTTTAAAATCTTTCCTTTCCCAAATATCTGACATGTATACTATTCTGTGTTCACCTAATTTACTTATAGTTTCCTTCTTTATATTCCAGTCATTCACCCATTCTGAGTTATCTTGGTGTAGGGTGTGAGATGTTGATCGAAACCTAATCTCGCCCATACTGTCTTCTAATTTTCCCAGCAGTTTTTAATCAAATAGTGGGTTTTGGTCCCAAAAGCTGGGATTTTGGGGCTTATCATAGACTCTCTTGCTGCGGTCAATTACCCCAAGTCTGTTCCACTGATCCTCCTTTCTGTCTCTTAGCCAGTACCATATTGTTTTGATGACCACTGCTTTATAGTATAGTTTGAGATCTGGACCTGCAAGTCCTCCTTCCTTTGCATTTTTTTTTCATGATTTCCCTGGATATCCTTGATCTTTTGTTCTTCCAAATGAACTTTTTTATGGTTTTCTCTAATTCAGTAAAATAGTTTTTTTTGGTAGTTCAATGGGTATGGCACTAAATAAGTAAATAAGTTTGGGTAGGATGCTCATTTTTATTATGTTAGCGCATCCTACCCATTTCTAATTGTTTAGATCTAGTTTTAATTGTGTGGAAAGTGTTTTGTAGTTGTGTTCATATAGTTCCTGTGTTTGTCTTGGTAGATAGATTTCTAAGTATTTTATATTGTCTAGGGTGATTTTAAATGGAATTTCTCTTTCTAATTCTTGCTGCTGAGATGTGTTGGAGATATATAGAAATGTTAATGACTTATGTGGGTTTATTTTGTATCCTGCAACTTTGCTAAAGTTGTTGATTATTTCCACTAGCTTTTTAGTTGATTCTCTAGGATTCTTTAAGTAAATCATCATAACATCTGCAAAGAGTGACAGCTTGGTCTCCTCATTGCCTATTTTAATATTTTCAATTTCTTTTTCTTCTCTAATTGCTACTACTAGGGTTTCTAGTACACTGTTAAATAATAGAGGTGATAATGGGCATCCTTGTTTCACTCCTGATCTTATTGGGAATGCATCTATTTTGTCCTCATTGCAGATATTTGTTGATGGTTTTAGATATATACTTTAGATATATAGATATTCCTATTATTCTTAGGAAAGGCCATTCTATTCCTATGCTTTCTAGTGTTTTCAATAGAAATGAGTGTTGTATTTGAATAATATTTTAATGAAATATTATCTCTTTTTATGATATGGGGTTATTTAAGAATTCTATTTCCTCTTCTGTTAATCTAGGTAATTTATATTTTTTGTAAATATTCATCCATATCACCTAGATTGCCATATTTGTTTCCATATAATTGGTAAAAATAGTTTTTAATGATTACCTTAATTTCCTCTTCATTAGAGGTGAGGTCTCCCTTTTCATCTATGATACTGTTAATTTGGTTTTCTTCTTCCCATTTTTTTATTAGATTGACCAGTACTTTATCCATTTTGTTTTTTTTCAATATACCAGCTTCTAGTCTTTTTTTTTTAATTTTTAAAACATTATTTTATTTGGTCATTTTCATACATTGTTCATTGGAAACAGATCACTTTCTTTTCCTCCCCAAAACCCCCCCCCTTCCCTAGCCAACACGCAATTCCACACAAAATCACATGTGTTCCTGTTTCTAACCCATTTCCTTGTTGTTGGTATTTGCATTAGGGCGCTCATTTAGCGTCTCTCCTGGATCATGTCCCCTCAACCTCTGTAGTCAAGCAATTGCTTTTCCTCGGTGTTTTTACTCCCTCAGTTTGTCCACTGCTTGAGGATTTTTTTTTCTTTTAGATTGCTGCAGGTTGTTCAGGGATATTGTAAAGCCATTAATGGAGAAGTCCATTATGTTCTCTTGTACCACAATGTGTCAGTCTCTGTGTACAATGTTCTCCTGGTTCTGCTTCTCTCACTCTGCATCACTTCCTGGAGGTTGTTCCAGTCTCCATGGAATTCCTCCACTTTATTATTCCTTTTAGCACAATAGTATTCCATCACCAACATATACCACAATTTGTTCAGCCATTCTCCAATTGAAGGGCATGCCCTCATTTTCCAATTTTTGGCTACCACAAAGAGTGCAGCTATGAATATTCTTGTACAAGTCTTTTTCCTTATTATCTCTTTGGAGTACAAACCCAGCAGTGCTATGGCTGGATCAAAGGGCAGATAGTCTTTTATCACCCTTTGGGCATAATTCCAAATTGCCCTCCAGAATGGTTGGATAAATTCACAACTCCACCAACAATGCATTAATGTCCCTACTTTGCCACATCCCCTCCAGCATTCATTACTTTCCTTTGCTGTCATGTTGAACAATCTGCTAGGTGTGAGGTGATACCTCAGAGTTGTTTTGATTTGCATCTCTCTGATTATAAGAGATCTAGAACACTTTTTCATGTGCTTATTAATAGTCTTGATTTCTTTTACTGAAAATTGCCTATTCATGTCCCTTGCCCATTTTTCAATTGGAGAATGGCTTGATTTTGTTGTACAACTGGTTTAACTCTTTATAGATTTAAGTAATTAGACCTTTGTCAGAGGTTTTTGTTATGAAGATTGTTTCCCAATTTGTTCCTTTTCTTCTCATTTTAGTTACATTGGTTTTGTTTGTTCAAAAACTTTTTAATTTGATGTAGTCAAAATTATTTATTTTACATTTTGTGATTCTTTCTAAGTCTTGCTTGGTTTTAAAATTTTTCCCTTCCCAAAGGTCTGACACATATACTATTCTGTGTTCACCTAATTTACTTATAGTTTCCTTCTTTATATTCAAGTCATTTGCACATTCTGAGTTTATCTTGGTGTAGGGTGTGAGGTGTTGATCAAAACCTAATCTCTCCCACACTGTCTTCCAATTTTCCCAGCAGTTTTTATCAAACACTGGATTTTTGTCCCAAAAGCAGGGGTCTTTGGGTTTGTCAGACTGTCTTACTGAGGTCATTTACCCCAAGTCTATTCCACTGATCCTCCTTTCTGTCTCTTAGCCAGTACCATATTGTTTTGATGACCACTGCTTTATAGTATAGTTTGAGATCTGGGACTGCAAGGCCACCTTCCTTTGTATTTTTTTTTTCATTATTTCCCTGGATATCCTTGATCCTTTATTCTTCCAAATGAACTTTGTTATGGTTTTCTCTAATTTAGTAAAATAGTTTTTTGGGAGTTCAATGGGTATGGCACTAAATAGATATATAAGTTTGGGTAGGATGGTAATTTTTATTATGTTAGCTCATCCCACCCATGAGCAATCAATGTTTTTCCAATTGTTTAGATCTAGTTTTAATTGTGTGGAAAGTGTTTTGTAGTTGTGTTCATATAGTTCCTGTGTTTGTCTCAGCAGATAGATTCCTAAGTATTTTATATTGTCTCAGATGACTTTAAATGGAATTTCTCTTTCTAATTCTTGCTGCTGAGATGTGTTGGAGAGATATAGAAATGCTGATGACTTATGTGGGTTTATTTTGTATCCTGCAACTTTGCTAAAGTTGTTGATTATTTCGACTAGCTTTTTGGTTGATTCCCTAGGATTCTTTAAGTAAATCATCATATCATCCTCAAAGAGTGACAGCTTCATCTCCTCATTGCCTATTTTAATACCTTCAATTTCTTTTTCTTCTCTAATTGCTACTGCTAGTGTTTCTAGTACAATATTAAACAATAAAGGTGATAATGGGCATACTTGTTTGACTCCTGATCTTATTGGGAAGGCTTTGAGTTTTTCCCCATTGCAGATGATGTTTGCTGATGGTTTTAGGTATATACTGTTTATTATTTTTAGGAAAGGCCCTTCTATTCCTATACTTTCTAGTGTTTTCAATAGGAATGGGTGTTGTATTTTGTCAAAGGCTTTTTCTGCATCTATTGAGATAATATTGTTATTTTTGTCAGTTCGCTTATTTATATGGTCAATTATGTGGATGGTTTTCCTAATATTAAACCATCCTTGCATTACTGGTATGAATCCTACCTGATCATAGTGGATAACCCTTGTGATGACTTGCTGGAGTCTTTTTACTAGTATCCTACTTAAGATTTTTGCATCTGTATTCATTAGGGAAATTGGCCTATAGTTTTCTTTCTTTGTTTTTAACCTGCCTGGCTTTGGGATCAGTAACATGTTTGTGTCATAAAAATAATTTGGTAGAACCCCTTCTTGGCTTATTCTGTCAAATAGTTTGTATAATATTGGGGTTAGCTGTTCTTTGAATGTTTGATAGAATTAATTTGTGAATCCGTCTGGACCTGGGGATTTTTTTCTTAGGTAGTTCTTTGATGGCTTGTTCAATTTCTTTTTCTGATATGGGGTTGTTTAGGTAATTTATTTCTTCTTCTTTTAGTCTAGGCAATTTATATTTTTGTAAGTATTCATCCATATCACTTAGATTGCCATATTTGTTGCCATATAATTGGGCTTGGTAGTTTTTAATGATTGCCTTGATTTCCTCTTCATTAGAGGTGAGGTCTCCCTTTACATCTTGGATACTGTCAATTTGATTTTCTTCTTTCCTTTTTTTAATTAGACTGACTAGTACTTTGCAATTTTATTTTTTTTCAAAGTACCAGCTTCTAGTCTTATTTATTAAATCAATAGTTCTTTGACTTTCAATTTTATTAATTTCTCCTTTGATTTTTAGGATCTCTGATTTAGTCTTCATCTGAGGGTTTTTAATTTGTTCACTTTTTAGTTTTTAATTTGCATGCCCAATTCATTGACCTCTGCCCTTCTTAATTTGTTTATATATAAACTCAAGGATATAAATTTCCCCCTGAATTCCGCTTTGGCTGCATTCCAAAGGTTTTGAAAGGATGTCTCTTCATTGTCATTTTCTTCAATGAAGTTATTAATTGTTTCTATGATTTGTTCTTTAACTAGCTGGTTTTGGAGAATCATATTGTTTAATTTCTAATTAATTTTTTATTTATCTCTCCATGTACCCTTACTAATTATTATTTTTATTGCATTGTGGTCTGAGAAGGTTGCATTTGTTATTTCTGCCTTTTTGCACTTGTTTGCAATAATTTTTGTGCCCTAGTACATGGTCAATTTTTGTGAATGTACCATGTGCTTCTGAAAAGGTGTATTCCTTTTTGTCCCTATTTATTTTTCTCCATATGTCTACTAACTCTAATTTTTCTAAGATTTCATTTGCTTCTCTCACCTCTTTCTTATTTATTTTTTATTTGATTTATCTAGTTTGGATAGGGGAAGGTTCAGATCTCCCACTAGTATAGTTTTTCTTATCTATTTCATCCTTGAGCTCCTCTAGTTTCTCCTTTAAAAATTTGGATGCTCTGCCATTTGGTGCATACATATTGAGTACAGATATTTCCTTGTTGTCTATTCTGCCTTTTATCAGGATGTAATTACCTTCCCTATCTCTTTTAACTAGATTTATTTTTACTTTGGCTTTGTCTGACATCATGCTTGCTACTCCTGCCTTCTTTTTATTATTTGATGCCCAATAGATTTGGCTCCATCCTCTTACTTTCACCCTGTGAGTATCTAACTTCCTCATGTATGTTTCTTGCAGATAGCATATGGTAGGGTTTTGTATTCTAATCCACTCTGCTATTTGCTTGCATTTTATGGGTGAGTTCATTCCATTCACATTCAGAGTTATGATTACTAGCTGTGTATTTCCCAGCATTTTGATTTCTGCTCCTTTACCTGCCTTTTCTTCTTTCACTATGTCCTTCTATACCAATGTTTGTTTATAGTCAGTTCCCCTAGTTCCCCCCCCTTATTTTACTTCCCTTTCTACCCCCCTCCCTTCTTATTCCCTCCCTTATTTTCCCCTGTAGTCTTTTTAAAATAACCCCCCCTCTCCCTCCCTTGTACTGTTTCCCTCCACACCAGTCTGTTTTTTACCCTTCTACTCCCCTATAGGGCGCAAATCTATTCTCTTCCCCAATGGATTGGATTGTTCTTCCCTCTTTGGGTCAGTTTCAAAGTACGTAAGAGTTGAGTATTTCCTATCTCCAACCTCTTTACCCTTCCAGTGTATTGATGTTCTCCCTCCTCCTGCCATGAGCTTCTTTGTGACATATAAATTTACCGCCATTTGTTTCTTTTCCCATTTCTTTTAGTTATAACCTCTTTTTTTTAGCTCTAGTCATGTATATATATATACATACACATGTATATGTATTTATGCATGCATATATCTATATACCTATTTATGTCTTGTCCTTTCATCCTATACAGTTTGTCACTGTTCCCTCTGAGTGTAATTCTTCTAGCTGCTAAGGTGATAGCAATAGTTTTTAAGAATTACCAATGACCTCTTTTCTTATAGGGATACATATCATTTTAACTTATTGAGTCTCTTAAAAATTTTTTGTTGTTGTTTTGTTTGTTTTTTCCCTCTCTTTTTTAATTACCTTTTGATGATTCTCTTGAGTTCTGTGGTTGGACTTCAAACTTTCTGTTCAGGTCTGGTCTTTTATTTATGAATGCTTGGAACACTTCTATTGTATTGAATGACCATACTTTCCCCTGTAAGAATATAGTCAGTTTTGATGGGTATTTTATTCTTTGTTGTAGACCTAGTTCCCTTGCTTTCCGGAATATCGTATTCCATGCCTTTCAGTCCTTCAGTGTGGATGCAGCCAGATCCTGTGTTAACCTCATCATGTTTCCATGGTATCTGAATGGCTTCTTCTTGGAAGCTTGCAATATCTTTTCTTTCATCTGATTGTTTTTTAATTTGGCTATAACATTTCTTGGTGTTGTCAGTTGGGGATTAAATACAAGATTAAATACTGTGTATTCTTTCAATCTCCACTTTCCCCTTTTGTTCTAGGATCTCAGGACAGTTTTCTTGGATAATTTCCTCTAGTATTACGTCCAGGCTTTTTCTTTTGTCCTGGTCTTCTGGTAGTCCAATTATTCTTAAGTTGTCTCTTCTTGAACGATTTTCTAAATTGTCTGTTTTGTGAATGAGATGCTTCACATTTTCCTCAATTTTTTCATTCTTTTTGTTTTGTTTTATAGTGTTCTGTTGCCTTGTGAGGTCACTTGATTCTACTTGTGTTATTCTGGTTCTTAAAGACTGGATTTCATCTCTGGCTTTTTGGTCATCCTTTTCCTTCTGGTCTGATTTTCTTTGAAGATCGTCTTTCATCCTCTTTACCTTGTCTTTCATCTCCTTTGCCTCATTTTCCAGCTGGATGATTTTGGCTTTCAAGACACTATTTTCTCGTTTTAGTTCAAGTGCCTCTGTTTCCAGATGACTTATCTTAATTTTTAAGTTCTTTTCCCAATTGTCTTCAGCCTCTCTTAGTTGTGTTTTGAGTTCTTCCACAGCCTGTATCCAATGCACTGGGATTTCTAGTTTATCGTTTGCTGATCTCTCCCCCTCTGTTCCATTTGCTGAGTAGTAGCTGCCTATTGTGGTTTCTTTCTTCTTTTTCTGTTGTTTGCTCAAATTCACCCCTTCTTTCCTCCCCGTATTTGTCTGTGCTCTTGTTCCTCTCATTTTTTTGTTTTTTGGGGACTTCTATCAGTCTCCCCTCTTGGGGCTTTAAAAGAAGATCTCTTGGTGTAGTCTCTGGGGGAGGGTTGTTAGGGGTTTGAGCTTCCCTGTCCCCTGGAGTCTTTTGATTGGCTTAAAGTCCAGCAGTCAATGAGGATGGTTGGGGAGCCTGGGCTTCCCTGTGTTCTGGAGACTTTTGATGGGATTGAGTTCAGCTTGGTTGGGCTGGGTTTACTCTGAGTTTTAAACTTCCTGGACAGCTGGAGCAAATATGGAGGATCTCTAAAGCTCTGGCCAGGCTGCCAGATCTATGCTCCTTCTAGGCTGCCATCTTGACTCCACCTCTAGGTTTCTGTTTTTTTTTTTTTCAGAAGACCCTGCTCTCTAAGGGGGGAGGGGTCGTGGCCTCCCTGGGCTCTGAGGGCTCCTGACGGGATTAAGTTCAGCTGGTGTGGGCTGAATGATCCCCGAACCAAAAAAAAAAAAAAACTCCTCCTCTACAGTCTGTGTTGAATGCCCAGAGACTGGCCCAGGTTACTTTCAAGGTAAGCTCGTCGGAGCAACCCCTTTGCCAGCCCTGAGGTTTCTGTCCTTTCAGTAGCTCTGAGGGCTCCTGATGGGATTGTGTTCAGCTGGTGCCCAAAAGCTGGAACCTCCCTTTAGACTCAGATGGAAGGACCCAGCCAGGGGGCTACAGGCTTCCCCCTTATCTCTATGTTTCCCTGCCATCTGTGTTGGGCTCCCCAGAGACTGGCTCAGGATGCTTTCAGGGTGAGTCCTTCAGCATAGCCAGCCCTGAGGCCCTTTTGCTGGCCCTGAGGTTCCCACTGCTGCCGTGGGCTCAGCACTCTGGGTTGGGGGGGATGAGTCCTGGGACTTTCCTTCTGCCTATCCCTTAGATTCGAGTGATCTAGGGTTCTGGTTTTTGAGGGGCCATACCTTTTGATCCAGGTCCAGGAGGAGGTTTCCCCAGGTCTGTCCTGTTGTTCAGCTTGAATTTCGGTGTCCTAGGAGCACTCAGTTTGCGATCTGTAAGGAAGGGTTTCTGAGGTCTGAACTTTCGATGCTTCTAAGCCGCCATCTTGACAAGAAGTCCTCTAGTCTTATTTATTAATTCAATAGTTCTTTCACTTTCAATTTTATTAATTTCTCCCTTAATTTTGGGGTTCTCTAATTTAGTTTTCATCTGGGGATTTTTAATTTGTTCACTTTCAAGTTTTTTGATTTGCATGTCCAATTCATTGACCTCTTCCCTCCCTAATTTGTTAATATATGAATTCAAGGATATAAATTTCTCCCTGAGTAGTGCTTTGGCTGCATTCCATAGATTTTGAAAAGATGTCTCATCATTGTCATTTTGAAATTATTAATTGTTTCTATGATTTGTTCTTTATCCAGTTTTGGAGAATCATATTACTTAATTTCCAATTAATTTTTGATTTGGCTCTCCATGTACCCTTAATGATTATTATTTTTATTGCATTATGATCTGAAAATTTTGCATTTATTATTTCTGCTTTTCTGCATTTGTTTGCCATGTTTTTATACCCTAGTACATGGTCAATCTTTGTGAATGTACCATGTGCTGCTGAAAAGAAGGTCTATTCCTTTTTGTCCTTATTTATTTTTCTCCATACATCTCTTACCTCTTTCTTATTTATTTTTTTATTTGATTTATCTAAATTTGATAGTGGTAAGTTCAGGTCTCCCATAGTATAGTTTTAATATCTATTTCCTCTTTCAACTCCACTAGTTTTTCCTTTAGAAATTTGGATGCTGTACCATTTGGTGCATACATGCTGATTACTGATATTTCCTCATCATCTATACTGCCTTTTATCAAGATGTAGTTACCTTCCCTATCCATTTTAATCAGATCTATTTTTACTTTGGCTTCTTCAGATATCATGATTGCAACTCCTGCCTTCTTTATCTCAGTTGAGGCCCAATAGGTTTTCTCCAACCTTTAATTCTAACCTTGTGAGTGTCTACCATGGTAGAGGCATGCATGCAAAGGACAGAAGCTGGAGATGGATCATCTATCAGTCAAATGAAGATTCCATTTGGAATGTGACTAGGAAACAGTTGGAAGCAAGAGCCAATGGTTTGACTACATTTGAGGGTCTTTGGCTTTCTGGCTGAATATCACATTGGCCTTGAAATCCTTTAGTGTGGAAGCTGTCAGATCTTGTGTAATCCTAACTAGTGCTCCTTGATATCTGAATTGTCTCTTTCTGGCTTCTTGTAAAATTTTCTCCTTAGCTTGGAAGCTCTTGAATTTGGCAATTACATTCCTGGGAGTTGTCTTTTGAGGATTTAGAGTAGAGGGTGTTCTATGAACTCTTTCAATGTCTATTTTGCCCCCTTGTTCAAGAACATCAGGGCAGTTTTCTTGGATAATTTCTTGTAGTATGATGTCATGATTTCTGTTTATTTCTGGGTTTTCAGGTAGACCAATGATTCTCAAATTGTCTCTTTGTGATTGGTTTTCCTGATCAGTCATCTTATCAGTGAGATATTTTATGTTTTCTTCTATTTTGTCAGTCTTTTGACTTTGCTTTATTAATTCTTGCTGTTTTGCAAGATCATTGACTTCCAGTTGCCCAATTCTCGTCTTTAAGGCCTGGTTTTCTGCTATATTCATTTGACTTTCCTTTTCAGTTCGGTCTATCCTGCTTTTCATGGCTTCCAGATGTCTCTCCAATTAGGAGTTCTTGTCCTTTAAACTGTTGTTTTCTTTTTGAACTATTTCCCACATTTTTGCCAGAAGGCTTCCATCTTTTTGATAAGCTCCAATTTAAATTCTTCAAGAACTTGTGGCCATTTTTTAAAAAGGCTTTGGTGCATTTATTTGTATTTCCTCTGTAGCCTGGGTTTTTCCTCTGTAAAAGTTATTCAAACTATCCAGGGTCAACCCCTTATTCTTGTTTTTCTTGGTGTTGGGAAATTGTTCCTGAGCACTGCTTGCCATCACTATAGTGGTTTTTCCTTCCCTTTCCAGTCAGAAATCTGAGTGAGGACAGCAGACTCTCTGTGTATGGAGCTAAGGAGCAAGGATTTTGCCTGAGGCCAGCTCTCTAATCTCTGCAGCTTCTACTGCTTGATGCCTTCTTTGTGCTAGCTCCCCACAGGCACCCATGATCTGCACTCTTCAGCCTACTGGGGTTTCAAGTCTAGCTTAGTCAGCTTCCATGGACCTAGAGGTGCCCTTCACTTACTCTAGAGGTGCCCCTTGCTCACTCACTGATTTTAGCATGCACTGGCTCTTACTCTGGCTCTGTAGGTGAGGGAGGGTGAATCAGCATGTGTTTTGGTGGAAGCTTTTCTCCCCCTTAGATAGTGTGAAAATGTCCAAACCCCATGTACCTTCAATGCCATGCCCTACTGAAGAAACCCTTTATTCATATGAATTTGTTGGGGTTTTTTGAGGTAGTCTATATAGGTAGGTGCTGAGGAGAGGAAGAATCCTGAACCTAGACTGCCGCCATGTTTACCCAGAAGTCCCCTGTGACAGACTTTTTAAAAAATGGGAACAAGAAAAAAAAAAAGAACTCTGGGCTATAACCAACCATGACTCTAGAGGACTGATGAGAAGGATATTTCCAGTCTCCTCACAAAGAGGTTATAGACTCAGGGTTCAGAATGAAATATTTTTTGGATATGGCCAATGCAAGAATTTGTTTTGTTTTACTCTGCATACTTGGTATGAAGTTCTTCCCTACCCCCCTTTTTTTTTTCAATATGAGAGAGAAGTTCAATTTTTATTCATTGAAGAAAAGATGTTTTAATTTCAGAAATTTTTTTCCTAAATAAGTCAATTTAATTTAATAAATTTTAATTTAAGAAAGAAAAATCCATAGGAAATTGGGATAATTGGTCAATGTCTTTACTTTTGTCTACATTATTATCAGAATCAAAAGCATTTTAACCTAGTCAGATAAGAGTTGTAATTGAATCTCTTGTGTTCATCTCATCTTCATCTTTTCTCCTAATTTTAATTTTATTTTGACCTTTGATCTATCTAGTCAGTGGTCTCACTGTACACAAACAAAAAGTTTCTGAAATATTAATAATCAAGTCTTTCCTATCCGCTCAGGTGCATTATTGTTTAGGAAAGTCATCTTGTATATCTAAAACCATCAGCAAGTATCATCTGCAATGGGGACAATTTAGAAGCCTTCCCCAAAAGATCAAGAGTAAGGCAAAGGATGCCCATTATCACCTCTATTATTTAACATTGCACTAGAGAAATGCTAGCAGTAGCAATTAGAGAAGAAAAAGAAATTAAAGGGATTCGAGTAGGCAATGTTGAAGGGATTAAAGTAGGCAATGAGGAGACTAAACAATTACTTTTTGCAGATAAGGTGGTCTATTTAAAGAATCATAGAAAATAAACTAAAAGACTAGTGGAAATAATCAGCAACTTTAGCAAAGTTGCAGGATACAAAAATAAACCCACATAAATCATCAGTATTTCTATACATTTCCAACAAAACTCAGCAAGAGTTAGAAAGAGAAATTCCATTTAAAATCACTCTAAACAATATAAAATATTTAGAAATCAATTTACCAAGACAAACACAGGAATTATATGATCAAACTATGAAACACTTGGCACACAATTAAAACTGGATCTAAATAATTGGAAAACCTTTAATTACTCATGGGTAAAACAAACTAATATAATAAAAATGACAATCCTACCCAAATTAATTTACTTATTCTGTGCCATACCCATCAAACTACCAAAAACTTTTTTATAGAATTTTTTAAAATTGTAACAAAATTCATCTGGAAGAACAAAAGATCAAGAATATCAAGGGAAATAATGAAAAAAAAATGTGAAGGATGGAAGCCTAGCAGTACCAGATTTTAACCTGTACTATGAAACAGTGGTCATCAAAACAATATGGTACAGGCTAAGAGAGAGAAGGGTGGATCAATGGAATATATTAGGGGTAAATGACCTCAGCAAGTTAGTGTTGGATAAACCCAAAGATCCCAGCTTGGGGACAAAATCTTACTATATGACAAAAACTGCTGGGAAAACTGGAAAACAGTATGGGAAAAATCAGGTATAGATCAACATTTCACACCCTATACCAAGATAAATTCAAAATGGGTAAATGACTTAAATATAGGGAATGAAATCATGAATAAATTATGTGAGCATAAAATAGTTTACCTGTCAGATTTATGGAAAAGGCAAGAGATAGAGAACATTACAAAATGTAAAATGAAAGATTTTGATTACATCATATTAAAAAAGTTTTGTACAAACAAAACCAATGTAACCAAAATTAGAAGGAAACAAACTGGGGAAAGAGTCTTTATATCAAAACTCTCCAGTTTAATTTCCCAAATTAAATTTATTATTTATATAATTTCCCAAAATAAATTTATTCCCAAATAAAATAAAAAATGTATAAGAAACTAAGTTGAATTTGCTAAAAATCAAGCCATCCCCTTTCTTGACAAATAGTCAAGGGATATAGGCAGTTCTCAGATGAAGAAATCAAAACTATCAATGTTTCAATCAAAGAAAAGATGTTCTAAATCCCTCCTGATTAGAAAAATGCAAATCAAAACAACTCTGAGGTACCACTTTACACCTAGCAGATTGGCCAATATGGCAGCAAAGGAAAGTGATAAATGTTGGAGGAGATGTGGCAAAATTGGGACACTAATACACTGTTGGTGGAGTTGTGAATTAATCCAGCCATTCTGGAGGGCAACTTGGAATTAGGAGCAAAGGGCTTTAAAAGACTGCCATCCTTTGATCCAGCCATACCACTGCTGGGGTTGTACTGCCAAAGAGATTATAAGGAAAAAGACGTACAAAAATATTTATAGCCACATTCTTTGTGGTGGCAGGAAATTGGAAAATGAGGGGGGTGTCCATCGATTGGGGAAAGGCTGAACAGATTGCAGTATCTGATGGTGATGAAATACTATTGTGCTGTAAGGAATGATGAACTGGGGGATTTCTATGTGAACTGGAAAGAGCTCCAGGAATTGATGCAGAGCAAAATGAACAGAACCAGGAGAATATTGTACACAGAGACTGATACATTATGGCACAATCGAATGTAATGGACTTTTCTACTAGCAGCAATGCAATGATCCAGGACAATTCTGAGAGACTTAAGAGAAAGAGCACTATCCACATCCAGAGGAAGAACTGTGGGAGAAGAAATATGATCAATCACATGGTTCATTGGGGAAATGATTGGGAGTTTGACATTAAAAGATGACTCTATTGCAAATATTAATAATATGAACATAGGCTTTGAACAATGATACATGTATAACCCAGTAGAAATGTTTGTCAGCTCTGGGAGAAGAGAGGGAAGAGGAGTGGAAAAAATCATGAATCATGTAACCATGGAAAAACATTCTAAATAATTAAATAAATTATTTTTAAAAAAAAGAAAGTAATCATGACATAGTGGAATCTGGTTAGGTATCACAGTGGATAGAGTGCTGGACCTAGATTAAGAGGACCTGGGTTCAGATATGACCTCAGACACTTCCTAGCTGGGTAACTCTGGGCAAGTCGCTTAATCCCTATTTGCTTAGCCCTTGCTCTTCTGTCTTAGGGATTCTACTAGGACAAAAGATAAGGAATTTTTTAAAGTTACAAACATTTGACCCTTTCAGTTATTTAATTTCAAACCATATTTTTCAACATTTTTTGCCATCCACCATTGTGCCCACTTTATCAATGAAATCACTAAATATCAAAATGCATGTATACATATATACACTATTTGTGCACACATACAAATAACTAGAGAAACAAGTTTAGAAGAATAAACTAATTTCTTCATATAATTTCTTGATCTTCTGCAATAGACTTAGCATGATAGTCTTTCTTCTTATGCCTATCCTTAGCACTGCAAGGTAAGCTGACCCAGTGTCTTGTAGTAGCAGCAGAATGTAATGGAAAGAAGACTTGAAGTCTGAAGACTTTAAATTTAGATTTGACACTTAGCTACTGGATAACCATGGCAAATCTTTCAATCTCTCTAGGGCTCAGTTACTAGGTGATTTTTAAGACTCCTTTCAACTTCGGGTCCATGTTAACATTGAGAACATAATGGTACTATCAGCTTTATTTCTTCTTTTGAGGAGAACCTTCCATTTAGATTCCTGGTCTTTAGGTCTTGTAATTGCTTTTATCAAAGGGATCTCCCACTCTACTCTAGATTCTTCCAGGAGGTGTACAGGGAGGACTAGCATTGCAGGTGTTGGGGCTTGCTGGGTTCTTTTTAGAGCTGTTCATCCACCTTTGGTGTCTACCTCTCAGCCCAACCTGTGGCTCCAAGAAGCTGTAGCATGCCTAGTGGCCACATTCTGTTAAAAACCAGCTCAGAAAACAAACCAAATCATGTTGAGGGTAATAGACGGGTCTCAAGCCCATTGATGAATCAGGGAGAATGTCTATTCTGGGCATGTTACTGTTTCTTCAGTTGGAATGGGAGGATGAGACTAATTTGTTCCAAGGGCCAAGAAAGAAGCTCACAAAGGCACTATGGAAAGCTTAGAGATTTTTCAGACACCAAAAACGTTCACTTCATTCTTGTCAACTCCGGGAGAGGGGAAGGAGACAACGCAAATCATGTATTTGGAACTTTGAAATTTGGAAAACTTGTGTGGAAATTTGTTAGTGGAATAAAATAAAAATAAAAATAAAAAAATACTCCCTTCATCCACTGCATCTTGGGCCATCTCCAGTCATCCTAACTGTTTTCTTGTCACTGAACTCTAATGACTCTGGAAGAGGAGTGAGGTTGATGACTTTCATACAACTCTGCCTCACTTAAATTCAATTCATTTGAGAGTCAAGACATCACCCTGTGATGTCATTGGTCCTTTTTCAAAATGAAGGATGGACAAGGTTCTCCCACACTTTGCTGAAATTTGACGTTTAGGACGAGATGTGTATTCTTGGCTCTAGCCTCTGTCTTGTGCAGAATTGCATCCACAGACTAAGAAAGTCATCAGAAATGAAACACTAAAAATGTACTTGAACCATATTAGCAAAACCTAATAGGAAAATCCATATGATAAAAGCATTTCTAACTCCTCATAAAGCAATAGAAAACAATTTCTCTCACAGTTTCCTATACCAGTGCAGAAGAGGAAACCTATTTGGCAGGTGGTGGAGGACTCATACTTCAAAATACTTGAGAGGGTCGCTTTGAGTGGATGTCATAATTCTTATAGCCCTGAGAGAAGAGTGGCTAGAAGGGTTGCTGGAGCATCTCTCCAGACAGCTACTTTCCTCCTCACCATAGTGATATCTATTGCTCTTCTGACTGTGCGGCTCTCAACTTAGCCACACTAACATCCTGACTGTCAACTACTTCAGCTCTGTCACTATCATCACAGTTGGGGCCACTCCACAAGTGATTAATATAATAATTATCATCTATACAACTCATTAAGATTTGCAAAGCCTTTTAAAATCACCTAATTTGATCCTTATTATAACTCTAGGAGAAGCAGTCAATGGTTCAGTGGATCAAGTGTTGGGTCTCGAAAAAGAAAGACCTGGGTTCAAATGTGGCCTCAGACACTTACTATATTGTGTCTTTTGTTACCTTAGGCAAGTCATTTAACTTCTTAATCTGCTGGAGAAAGAAATGGTAAATCACTTTAATATTTTTGCCAATAAACCTCATGGACACTATAGTCCAAGGGGAAACAAAGCATTAGGCACAACTGAATGACTAAACTTACCTGTAGGAGGTTATTAAAGAGGAGAAAATAGAGGCAGACAGGTGAAGTGACTTGGCCACAGTCACACAGCTAATAAGTGTCCAAGGCTAGATTTTTTTCAAACCCTTTTTGGAACAAGGCTGGGCAATGGTTAAGTGACTTGCCTAAGGTCACACAGTTAGTGCCTGAGGCTATATGAGGCTAAATTTGAACTGGGGTCTTACTGCCTCCAGATCCATGACAATGCTACCTAATTCCCTCTAATTTACCATTAATCACTGAAGTTTCACTTCCACCCACCTCTGCAACTACATCCCAAAGCCACTACTTAACTACTCCCTACATCACTGCAACTCACATCAAGTTTCTTTGATGATGTCAAGTGAATCTTCTTACTTCAAACTCCCAGACTGAATGCCTGGAGGATATTGTTAATGCCCTTCTCAAATTAGCTCTTTAATATTCTTTCATTTATCTTTTTTATCTCCCTCACTGCTTCACCTAAGTATCTCAGAGGGTCCCTCAGGCAGTCACTATGAAATACTTTTTCACTTTCTTTCTATGGAATAATCCAGACCTTAGATTTTTTTTTTCTGAATCAAAGCACGCAATTTAGTAAATGATTGTTGTCTGATTGGCTCCTCCTTGGGGTTGGGTGAATGATTTTCCTTTAATTCTTTGCCATCTGAGGGGCAGGCGATGTGCCTCTGTGCTATCTTGCCTTTGAACCTAATGTCAAAACACAGTCATCATCTTTATTGGTCCTTTCAGCTCCCATGATGCCCATCCTTGCATCTGAATAAGCCTGAAGGAGATGCCAAAATTGTAATGGCAGAAGTGCCACAAGTCCTTTGCTAGCATCTCTGTCATCACCAGCAAAGCCCATGCCTCTCACTACATAAAAATGCCAATATTGAGGTGACACTATTCTTCCAGTTGTATCAACAGAATCGAAAACTGAGTTCTAGGCATTTACTGGTATCTGGACAAAGATCTTACACTGAAAGTGACAACAGATAAATTAACATTTAAGGATAATAAAAAAAAAACAATGAAATTCTCACCTACCTCTGTCCTACCTCCAGCATCATCACTGCAGAAGAGGGTTTCACAAGACCAAAGGCCATCAGGTTGGAAGACATGATCATGGAGCTGCCGGTGCTGAACGTCCCCACCCTTAGCTTGGATGGTCCTTAGGCAGCACACTCTTCAGTCATCAGGACTATGCTTAAATCTTTTCAATTTCAGTAGACCCTGAAAATGTCACATTCCTCTGGCATAGCTTTAGAAAATCCAGGCTCACCTATACACTAGCATGAGATAAGATGTAAATGTATTTTAAAAGTTGATTCCACTTAACATGTATCTATTAAGTGCCTACTATGTCCCAGGCACCAAGGTAGATGTTGGAGGGAGCAAAAATAATAATGATGCTTAAAGAACATCTTAAAGTTTGCAAAATATTCGACATGCATTATATCATTTGAAAGGGCATCTAGGTGGCACAGTGGATAGAATGCTAACCCTGGAGTCAGGTCCTGACTTCAAATTTGGCCTCAGATACTTACTAGCTGTGTGACCAAGAACAAGTCACTTCATTTTGCCTGTCTCATTTTCCTCATTTATAAAATGAACCTAAGAAGGAAAAGGATAACCGTTACTCTAGTATCTGCCAAGAAACTCCCAAATGGAGTCACAGAGTTGGAAACAATGAATTGACTTAAGAACAATAAAAATCTCATATGAGTGGTGCTATACTCATTTTATAGATGAGAAAATGGAGGTTAAGTAACTTGAGCTAGTAAGTATCAGAGGCAGGATTAGAACCTGGTTTTCCTTAACTCCAAGTCCAATTTGTTAACCAGTATTCTGTGCGGCTGCCTTTCATGAAAACCCTAAAGCATACCTAACTTTGTGAAGTTTACAGCTTAGTAAAGAAATGAAGGAGACATACAATTTCCCTTTCCCCCTTCATCCCTGCCCACCTTGGTTCATCAGAAGTCACAGACGTGGAGAGAATTGCTTGAACAATAAATACAAAGCCAAGAAGAAATGTGACATTCAGATTTAACAGTTCCATGAACTCCATTATGGGATGGCCATCCATGAAAGTGTAGTAGCATTATAAAGTATTATAGATGCTTCTTTAAATTTTTCTGTCAATGCAAGCTTTTCAATCTTTTGCATTTGGCATTTATTTTGTGTAGAGAAAAAAAAGTAGCTATCTTTTTTTTTTTAAACCCTTACCTTCTGTCTTGGAGTCAATACTGTGTATTGGCTCCAAGGCAGAAGAGTGGTAAGGGCTAGGCAATGGGGGTCAAGTGACTTGCCCAGGGTCACACAGCTAGGAAGTGTCTGAGGCCAGATTTGAACCTAGGACCTCCTGTCTCTAGGCCTGGTTCTCAATCCACTGAGCAACCCAGCTGCCCCCAAAAGTAGCTATCTTATCACAACAAAAACAAAAATTCCATGAGACAAAAAACTTCTGATTTAGTTAAAGAGGTCACTGCAGAGTTCTGTTCTCCACTTTCTACTCTAAATTATCTTAAGCCCATCATAGAGTTCAAAAGTAGTTATTTAGCAGCATCTACGTGAATCAATGGATAGAGAATGAGACAGGAGGTCCTGGGTTCAAATCTCACCTTAGATACTTACTAGCTATGTGACCCTTGTCAAGTCACTATACTCTGTCTGGCCCTTACCACTTTTGACTTGGGATTGATACTTAGTACCAATTCTAAGTCAGAAGGTAAGGGTTTTTTTTTTAATTTTATAGTATTTTATTTCATCATTTCCAAGCATTATTCATTAAAGACAAAGATCATTTTCTTTTCCTCCTCCCCCCCACCCCCCGTAGCCGACGCGTGATTCCACTGGGTATCACATGTGTTCTTGATTCGAACCCATTGCCATGTTGTTAATATTTGCATTAGAGTGTTCGTTTAGAGTCTCTCCTCTGTCATGTCCCCTCAACTGCTGTAGTCAGGCAGTTGCTGATAGTGTTTTTTCTCCTGGATCCCTGCAGATTGTTCAGGGACATTACACCGCTACTAATGGAGAAGTCCATTACATTCGATTATACCACAGTGTGTTTGTCTCTGTGTACAATGTTCTCCTGGTTCTGCGCCTCTCGCTCTGCATCACATCCTGGAGGTTGTTCCAGTCTCCATGGAACTTCTCCACTTTGTTACTCCTTTTAGCACAATAGTACTCCATCACCAACATATACCACAGTTTGTTCAGCCATTCCCCAATTGATGGGCATCCCCTCATTTTCCAGTTTTTGGCCACCACAAAGAGCGCAGCTATGAATATTTTTGTACAAGTCTTTGTGTCCATTATCTCTTTGGGGTACAGACCCAGCAGTGCTATGGCTGGATCAAAGGGTAGACATTCTTTTATCGCCCTTTGTGCATAGTTCCAAATTGCCCTCCAGAATGGCTGGATCAGTTCACAACTCCACCAGCAATGAATTAGTGTCCCCACTTTGCCATATCCCCTCCAGCATTCATTACTTTCCATAGCTGTCATGTTAGCCAATCTGCTAGGTGTGAGGTGATACCTCAGAGTTGTTTTGATTTGCATCTCTCTGATTATAAGAGATGTGGAGCACTTCTTCATGTGCTTATTAATAGTTTTGATTTCTTTATCTGAGAACTGCCTATCGATGTCCCTTGCCCATTTATCAATTGGGGAATGGCTTGATTTTTTTGTACAATTGATTTAGCTCTTTGTAAATTTGAGTAATTAAACCTTTGTCAGAGGTTTTTAGGAAGATTTTTTCCCAATTTGTTGTTTTCCTTCTGATTTTAGTTACATTGGTTTTGTTTGTACAAAAGCCTTTTAATTTGATGTAGTCGAAATTATTTATTTTACATTTTGTGATTCTTTCTATGTCTTGCTTGGTTTTAAAGCCTTTCCCCTCCCAAAGGTCTGACATGTATACTATTCTGTGTTTACCCAATTTACTTATGGTTTCCTTCTTTATGTTTAAGTCTTTCACCCATTTTGAATTTATCTTGGTGTAGGGTGTCAGGTGTTGATCAATTCCTAGTCTCTCCCACACTGACTTTCAATTTTCCCAGCAGTTTTTATCAAATAGTGGATTTTTGTCCCAAAACCTGGAATCTTTGGGTTTATCGTATACTGTCTGGCTGAGGTCGCTTGCCCCCAGTCTATTCCACTGATCCTCCTTTCTGTCTCTTAGCCAGTACCAAATTGTTTTGATGACTGCTGCTTTGTAATATAGTTTGAGGTCTGGGACTGCAAGGCCCCCCTCATTTGTGTGTTTTTTTTCATTATTTCCCTGGATATCCTTGATCTTTTGTTATTCCAAATGAACTTTGTTATGGTTTTTTCCAAATCAGTAAAGAAATTTTTTGGGAGTTCCATGGGTATGGCACTAAATAGATAAATAAGTTTGGGTAGGATGGTCATTTTTATTATATTGGCTCATCCTACCCATGAGCAGTTAATGTTTTTCCTATTGCTCAAGTCTAGTTTTAGTTGTGTGGTGAGTGTTTTGTAGTTATGTTCATATAGTTCCTGTGTTTGTCTCGGGAGATAGATTCCTAGGTATTTTATTTTGTCTAAGGTGATTTTGAATGGGATTTCTCTTTCTAGTTTTTGCTGCTGAGCTGTGTTGGAGATATATAGAAAAGCTGATGATTTATGTGGGTTTATTTTGTATCCTGCAACTTTGCTAAAGTTGTTGATTATTTCAATTAGCTTTTTGGTTGAATCTCTAGAATTCTTTAAGTAGATCATCATGTCATCTGCAAAGAGTGATAAGTTGGTCTCCTCCTTGCCTATTTTGATGCCTTCAATTTCTTTTTCTTCTCTAATTGCTACTGCTAGTGTTTCTAGTACAATGTCAAATAGTAGAGGTGATAATGGGCATCATTGTTTCACTCCTGATCTTATTGGGAATGCATCTAGTTTATCCCCATTGCAGATGATATTAGCTGATGGTTTTAGATATATACTGTTTATTATTTTTAGGAAAGACCCTTCTATTCCTATGCTTTCTAGTGTTCTTAATAGGAATGGGTGTGGTATTTTATCAAAGGCTTTTTCTGCATCTATTGAGATAATCATGTGGTTCTTGTTGATTTGCTTGTTGATATGGTCAATTATGTGGATGGGTTTCCTAATATTGAACCAGCCCTGCATCCCTGGTATAAATCCTAATTGATCATGGTGGATGACCCTTCTGATCACTTGCTGGAGTCTTTTTGCTAGTATCCTATTTAAGATTTTTGCATCTATATTCATTAGGGAGATTGGCCTATAGTTTTCTTTCTCTGTTTTTGACCTGCCTGGTTTTGGAATCAGTACCATGTTTGTGTCATAAAAGGAGTTTGGTAGAACTCCCTCTTTGCTTATTATGTCAAATAGTTTGTATAGTACTGGGATTAACTGTTCTCTGAATGTTTGATAGAATTCACTGGTGAATCCATCAGGCCCTAGGGATTTTTTCTTAGGAAGTTCTTTGATGGCCCATTAGATTTCATTTTCTGATATGGGATTATTTAAGAATTCTATTTCTTCTTCTGTTAGTCTAGGCAGTTTGTATTTTTGTATATATTCATCCATATCACTTAAATTGGTATATTTATTGCCATATAATTGGGCAAAGTAATTTTTAATGATTGCCTTAATTTCCTCTTCCTCAGAGGTGATGTCCTCCTTTTCATCTTTGATGCTGTTAATTTGCTTTTCTTCCTTCCTTTTTTTAGTTAGATTGACCAGTACTTTGTCTATTTTCTTTGTTTTTTCAAAGTACCAGCTTCTTGTCTTATTTATTAAATCAATAGTTCTATCACTTTCGATTTTATTAATTTCTCCCTTAATTTTTAGGATTTCTAGTTTGGTTTTCTGCTGGGATTTTTTAATTTGGTCACTTTTGAGTTTTTTTATTTGCATTTCCAATTGATTGATCTCTGCTCTCCCTAGTTTGTTAATATAAGCATTCAGGGATATGAATTTACCTCTGATTACCACTTTGGCTGCATCCCAAAAGGTTTGAAAGGATGTCTCGCCATTGACATTTTCCTCGATGAAATTATTAATTGTTTCTATGATTTCTTCTCTAACTAAATGATTTTGGAGTATCATATTGTTTATTTTCCAATTAGTTTTTTATTTGGTTTTCCATGTACCATTACTGATCGTTATTTTTATTGCCTTGTGGTCTGAAAAGGCTGCATTTATTATTTCTACTTTTCTGCATTTGTGTGCCATGTTTCTGTGACCTAATGTATGGTCAATCTTTGTGAATGTGCCATGTGGTGCTGAGAAGAAGGTGTATTCCTTTTTATCCCTATTTATTTTTCTCCATATGTCTATTAATTCTAATTTTTCTAAGATTTCATTCACTTCTTTTACCTCTTTCTTATTTATTTTTTGATTTGATTTATCTAAATTTGATAATGGTTGGTTCAAGTCTCCCACTAATATGGTTTTACTGTCTATTTCTTCCTTCAATTCTCCTAGTTTTTCCATTAGAAATTTGGGTGCTATATTATTTGGTGCATACATGTTGATTAGTGATATTTCCTCATTATCTAAAGTCCCTTTTAACAAAATATAATTACCTTCCGTATCCCTTTTGATCAGGTCTATTTTTGCTTTGGCTTTATCAGATATCATGATTGCCACTCCTCCCTTCTTTCTGTCAGTTGAGGCCCAGAAGGTCTTACTCCATCCTTTAATTCTGACCTTGTGGGTGTCTACCCACCTCATGTGTGTTTCTTGGAGACAACATATGGTAGGGTTTTGGATTCTAATCCATTCTTCTATTCGTCTACATTTTATGGGTGAATTCATCCCATTCACGTTCAATGTTATGATTGTCACTTGTGGACTACCTGGCATTTTGATATCCTTCCCTAATTCTAACCTTTCTTCTTCAGCTCTACCTTTTAGTCTAGTGATTTACTTTAAATCAGCCCCCCTTGTATTTCCCTTTCTATCCCCCTCCCTTTTTGTTCCCTCCCTTATTTTCCCCTGTAGTCTTTTTAAAATTCCCCCCCCCACCCTCTCCCTCCCTCTTACTGCTTCACTCCACACCAGTCTGTTTTTTACCTTTCTACTCCCCTATAGGGTGCAAATCTATTCTCTTCCCCAATGGATTGGATTGTTCTTCCCTCTTTGGGTTAGTTTCAAAATAAGAGTTGAGTATTTCCTATCTCCAACCTCTTTACCCTTCCAGTGTATCAATGTTCTCCCCCCTCCCACCATGAGCTTCTTTGTGACATATAAATTTACCCCCATTTTTTCTTTTCCCATTTCTTTTAGTTATAATCTCTTTTCTTTTTTAGCTTTAGTCATGTATATATATATATACATACACATGTATATGTATTTATGCATGCATATATCTATATACCTATTTATGTCTTGTCCTTTCATCCTATACAGTTTGTCACTGTTCCCTCTGAGTGTAGTTCTTCTAGCTGCTTAGGTGATAGCAACAGTTTTTAAGAGTTGCCAATGACCTCTTTTCTTATAGGGATACATATCATTTTAACTTATTGAGTCTCTTAAAAAAAAAACCTTTTTTGTTGTTGTTTTTCCCCTCTTTTTTAATTACCTTTTGATGATTCTCTTGAGTTCTGTGATTGGACTTCAAATTTTCTGTTCAGGTCTGGTCTTTTATTTATGAATGCTTGGAACTCTTCTGTTGTGTTAAATGACCATACTTTCCCCTGTAAGAATATAGTCAGTTTTGATGGGTATTTTATTCTTGGCTGTAGGCCTAGTTTCCTTGCTTTCTGGAATATCATATTCCATGCCTTTTGGTCCTTCAGTGTGGATGCAAACAGATCCTGTGTTATCCTCACCATGTTTCCATGGTATCTGAATGATTTCTTCTTGGCAGCTTGTAATACCTGTTCTTTCATCTGATTGTTTTTGAATTTGGCTATAACATTTCTTGGTGTTGTCCATTGGGGATTAAATACAGGGGGTGATCTGTGGATTCTTTCAATCTCCACTTTCCCCTCTTGTTCTAGGATTTTGGGACAGTTTTCCTGGATAATTTCCTCTAGTATTATGTCCAGGCTTTTTCTTTTGTCGTGGTCTTCTGGTAGTCCAATTATTCTTAAATTGTCTCTTCTTGAATGATTTTCTAAATTGTCTGTTTTGTGAATGAGATGCTTCACATTTTCCTCAATTTTTTCATTCTTTTTGTTTCGTTTTATAGTGTCCTGCTGCCTTGTGAGGTCACTTGATTCCAATTGTTTTACTCTGGTTCTTAAAGATTAGATTTCATCTTTGACTTTTTGGTCGTCTTTTTCCTTCTGGTCTGAGTTTCTTTGAAGATCGTCTTTCATCCTCTTTACCTTGTCTTTAATCTCCTTTGCCTCATCTTTCATCTCCTTTGCCTCATTTTCCAGCTGGATGATTTTGGCTTTCAGGACACTATTTTCTTGTTTTAGTTCAAGTGCCTCTGTTTCCAGATGACTTATCTTAATTTTTAAGTTCTTTTCCCAATTGTCTTCAGCCTCTCTTAGTTGTGTTTTGAGTTCTTCCACAGCCTGTATCCAATTCGCTGGGATTTCTGGTTTATTGTTTGCTGATCTCTCCCCCTCTGTTCCATTTGCTGAGTAGTAGCTGTCTATTGTGGTTTCTTTCTTCTTTTTCTGTTGTTTGTTCAAATTCACCCCTTCTTTCCTCTCCGTATTTGTCTGTGCTCTTGTTCCTCTCATTTTTTTTGTTTTTTTGGGGACTTCTATCAGTCTCCCCTCTTGGGGCTTTAACAGAGGATCTCTTGGTGTAATCTCTGAGGGAGGGTTGTTGGGGGTTTGAGCTTTCCTGTCCTCTGGAGGCTTTTGATTGGCTTAAAGTCCAGTAGTCAATGAGGATGGATGGGGAGCCTGGGCTTCCCTGTGTTCTGGAGACTTTTGATGGGATTGAGTTCAGCTTAGTTGGGCTGCGTTTACTCTGAGTTTTAAACTTCCTGGGCGGCTGGAGCAGATATGGAGGATCTCTAAAGCTCTGGCCAGGCTGCCAGGTCTATGCTCCTTCTAGGCTGCCATCTTGACTTCACCTCTAGGTTTCTGTTTTTTCAGAAGACCCTGCTCTCTAAGGGGGGAGCGGTTGTGGCTTGCCTGGACTCTGAGGGCTCCTGATGGGATTAGGTTCAGGTGGTGTGGGCCGAATGATCCCCGAGCCAAAAAAAGGAAGAAAAAAAAGCAGCAACCTCCTCTTCCACAGTCTGTGTTGAATGCCCAGAAACTGGCCCGGGTTACTTTCAAGGTAAGCTCTTTGGAGCAACCCCTTTGCCAGCCCTGAGTTTTCTGTCCTTTCAGTAGCTCTGAGGGCTCCTGATGGGATTGGGTTCAGCTGGTGCCCTAAAGCTGGAACCTCCCTTGAGACTCAGATGGAAGGACCCAGCCAGGGGGCTACAGGCTTCCCCCTTATCTCTATGTTTCCTTGCTGTCTGTGTTGGGCGCCCTGGAGACTGGCTCAGGTTGCTTTCAAGGTGAGTCCTCAGAGCCCTGAGGTTCCCGCTGCTGCCGTGGGCTCAGCACTGTGGGTTGGAGGGGATGGGTCCTGGGACCTTCTTTCTGTCTACCCCTTAGATCCGAGTGATCTAGGGTTCTGGCTTTTGGGGTGTGGTACCTTTTGATCCAGGTCCAGGAGGAGGTTTCCCCAGGTCTATCCTGTTGTTCAGCTTGAATTTCGGTTGGCTAGGAGCACTCAGTTTGCGATCGGTAAGGAAGGGTTTCCGAGGTCTGAACTTTTGCTGCTTCTACTCCACCATCTTGACCGGAAGTCGAAGGTTTGGTTTTTTTTTTTTTTAAGAAGCTGTTTTAAAGCATCTGATTCTCTGTTAAATGACAAAGAAGGGGGTCAGGAAAGCTACTGTAATCATCATCCCCCTCCACATTACCCTGAAAAAGTCAGAGAAACACTGCTCCTTCATTCAATAAATATTTGTTAAATACTATGTCCCATGCATTGAGCCTGGTGTGGGGGGCACAGTGACAAATTAAATAGATCTTGCCCTCAAGAAACTTCTATTCAATTGGATAAGCCAAGGGTAGATAAGTAAGAGATGAGTAGACTGCACTAACATGGCAGATGGCATCTAACTAGGTCACTCAAATCAAAGTAATTGAAAAAAGTCTTGAATCGTCTTAAGATAAATTCATTTTCCAAAATGCAAAGTAAATAATGAAAAGGACTACTTCTACTTATTTTAGCCATTCAAGACTGACTGGCCACAAAGTAGAAATCAGGGGAAGAAATAAAGATGCTATCTATCTTAAAGAAAGAAGGGAAATCTTAGACTTATCTTTGCCATATCTCATAGGATTTGGAGTATTGAAGGAGAGCAGAAGAGGTTTGAAGAGAGCAGACTTCAAAGAATTCAGAGAAACAGTGGGTAGGCATTCATAATCTAAATGCTGTGGAGGAAGTTAGCTCAAGAAAGACAGTATGTTCTCAGGAATAAAATTCTGACAATACAAATGATTCTGATGAGGAAGTGAAAAGAGCTGTCCAAAGAGATCAAGATGGATACATAAGAATCCTTGGAGACTCAGCCCACATGTCCCTTTCACCATGAAACCTTCCTTAATACCCCAAGTCACAAATGATGTTTCCTTCTTTGGACCTCAGAGAATTTTGCTCAAAAGTTCTTAAAATCACCTGTCTGTGTTTCATCATGGGATCTCTGGAATCAAAATGTTCATTGTTTTATAGCTCTCAAAGTTCCAAAGTTGTTGGGTTTTTATTTATTCTTTTTATTGTATAAACTGTTCTCTGGATTCTGTTAATTTCATTCTTTATCATTTTATAAAAGTTTTCAAATTTGGGCATTTTTACAATATATAATACATTTATATAGATATATACAGAGAGAAAATAAATTTTTTTCTGGTTCTGCTCACTCCTATGTACTCGTCTTTCTTCTAAAAATGTATTATGTTTTGTTAATGTTATGTGCAATAAATTGTTAATGTAATAAATGTTATAAACATGTATTACATATTATTTTGTGTCATGAGAGGTCTCTTGCAACAAAATAAAAGCTAATAAAAACTATTAAAACATCAACCTCACATGAAAGTGAATGCAGTATTGAACTTCAATAGCATCCTCTCACACACTTCTCTATTTAAAAACCAAAACAAAATGAAGCAAATATATTTTCTCTCCTTCTGCGTTGGAAAAAGAAAACAGATTTCTTATAACAAATATGTATAGTGGAGCTAAACAAATGCTCTCAATAGCTTTCTATAAAAATATATATACCTCATTCTCTACCTAAAATTCATCACCTCTCCTTAATGGATGGTATATTTCATTATGAAGCCTCTTGAATCATGAATGGTCTTTGAATTGATGACAGCTCTTATAGCTTTCAAAGTTGTTTGTTTTTATAGCATTGTTATTATTGTAAAAATCATTCTTCTGGTTCTGCTCATTTCATTCTGTAAACCTCAAATTTCCTTAGACTTATAATTGTTGAAAATTTCACCATTGGGATATTTCATACTTGGAAAATTTCTTACTGATAGTCTATTGGAATGGGAACCCCATTGGCATGGGAGGTTCTTTCTCTTCCCTTCTTAAGATTACTTTAGGACAGAAAACCTTTTGCTGAACAATGGAAAGGACTTTGACCTATGCTTAAGCATAGAACAGGAATTTCTTTGAGTCTTGATTGATTTTAGAATTGATACAATGGAGATACTTGGAATAAATCTCCACCCTATTCAGTCCTAATAGGATTGAGTAAGGGCTGCAGCCTAGATCAAAATTTAATTATTCCAATCTCTACCATACTCAAGTTAACAGGATTTAGAAAGGGCTGTAGCAAAGGAGTATAGATTTAATCATTTGAAAATATGACCTTCAACAGACATGTGCAAAAGCCAGAAACCTCTGGGCGGTCCTGGGTTGAGAGCCTCCATTGACAGGGAAATTGATGAAGAGTGATTGGTAGATGTGAGGACTGAGGGGAGGCAACTTGGATGGTGTCCTTAAAGATAGGAGGGTCTGGAGAGAAGAGAGGGGATTGAGTTTTTGGTCGGTGTGGTTCCTGGGCTCGGAGGAAGCTTGCTCTGAAGGAAGCTGAAGGTGGGGGCCTCTGAGACTGTTTCTCCATTTTGGACACGTGAGTGAAAGGGACTGATCTCTTTTCTTTGCCCCAGCTATCTAAGGGCTTGGGCCTTTTGGCCCAGCCTAAACAGAAGGGGTATTTAAGCCCTATTCCCTTCTCTCCCCTTTCTCTCTATATATATATCTCTAATTCCTTTCTTGCTCCTATTGTAATTAAACTCCAAAAAAGGCTGACGGCTGACTTGAGTTTTTCATTTAGGAATTACATAGCTGATTCCTTGGCGACCTTAAATTAATATATATCAGTCTTTTAAAGTGATTCCCTTGTAACATTGTGGCGACCACGAAGGGAGTCTAAAGAATCCTCTCAATAAAACTTTTTCCTTGCCTTTTTACTATACTGTTTCACCACTTAGTCCTTTTTTTTTAACAAAAAACTTGGCTTAAAGACACAGCTGCTAGAACACGTGAGTATAAAAAACTTTTTCTCTTTTCTCCTTAAGTTAAATTGGAATCAGCAGTTTTTTCTTTTTCTTCCCTTTAATCTTAAGGGACAGCTGGGTAGCTCAGCGGATTGAGAGCCAGGCCTAGAGACAGAAGGTCCTGGGTTCAAATCGGACCTCAGATACTTCCCAGCTGTGTGACTCTGATAGACAGAAAACAGCTGTTTTTAAATCTCAGCAACAGGACTCTAAAGTCCTGGCTGGAAGAACTGTTTCTAAATATCCTTTCCCTTAAGGAACAACTTCCTGAAAAAAAAAAACCCTGTGGAAAGTTTGTTGCTTTGCCCTGCTCCCCACGTGTTTTGTGAAATCACAAAATATACATATAAAAATGAGTACTACATTCTTTGACAATTATATGGCAGCTGAAGAAGTAGGGGCATTGAGGAATGAAGGATACCTCCAAATTTTTATATTAATAGGTACTGTCATTTTTGTACTCCTCAATACTATATTTAGAGATGAAAAAATAAAAAATATTGAGGATAAAATAAAACAAAATGAGGATAAAATAAAACAAAATGAGGATAAAATAAAACAAAATGAGGATAAAATAAAACAAAATGAGGATAAAATAGAAAATATTGAGGATAAAATAGAAAATGTTGAGGATAAAATAGAAAATATTGAGGATAAAATAGAAAATATTGAGGATACAATAGAAAAAATTGAGGATACAATAGAAAAAATTGAGGATAAAATAGGAAATATTGAGAATAAAATAGAAAAACTTGAGGATAAAATAGGAAATATTGAGAATAAAATAGGAAATATTGAGGATAAAATGGGAGATATGGAAGATAAAATAGGAAAAATTGAGGATAAAATGCAAGCCCAATTAGAAGATCTAAAATGTTTCTTACAGGATCAATGGGCAAACACCCACTCTACCAGAAACAGACCTGTTTCTGAACCTTTGAATGAGGAAATTTCCTTCCCTGAAATAGAGATGGAAAACACCTTTCCTATAGCCCAGTTAACAGACTGCTTCTCTCGTGCAGTGCAAATCTTGTCTGAATTTAATCCCCAAAACCCTTCCCCTGCAATCCCAGCTTCTCATGTTCCTTCTCCTACAGAAAACCAAATTCCAATGCAAGGGAGATCTTGTCCTCCTAGAGAAACCTGTCCTTGTCAAACTGACCCACAGGTGCAAAATTCAACTAGAGGCCTGTTTCCTCTAAGAGAAGTACCTGAAATAGGACGAAATGGGGATGTGGTGACTTTAAGACATAGGATACCGTTTACTCCCCAAGAAATAAATGAATTTACACGAAATATCCCCACATATGAACAAGATCCTTTTCTAGTAACAAAAAAGATGGGAGACATATTTTTTCAGTATAATCCGTCTTACAAGGACGTTGAGAGCTTACTACAGGCTTTTTTAAGTGAACGTGAAAAAAATAAAATAATTGCTCATGTCAACAAAAGCCGGGGGCGTAATGCAGCACATTGGCCATCTCAGGATCCCGAATGGGACTATAATAATCCTGAGGACTATCTACAACTATACCGTTGTAGAGAGGCCATCCTCACGGCCATGAAGGAATGTGCGGACAGTACAGATAAGTGGATGGAACTGGAAAAAATTAAGCAAAAGGAAAACGAAACACCCTCCAGATTTATGGACAGAATTATCGAGTTTGGGGACAGATACTTAGATTGGGACTTAAATAAAGAGAATAGTTTAAGACAAGTTAGAAGAATCTTTGTAAACAATTCTTGCAAAGTAATTAAAAATTATTTTAAAACACAATGCCCAAGATGGTCAGATATGGACCTTGAAGAATTGCGAAAAACAGCTATATATGTTTTTAAGGGAAACGAAGAAAAGGAGAAAGAGAATAATGATGACATGGAGGAAATGAAGAAAAAAATGAGATGTGTAATAGATAGGATAACTAAATTAGAAAGTGGGCATGATAATGAACCAACGACAATTGCCCCTCTCCAGAAATCCAATTATCAATCCATTACTTGCCACTTCTGTGAGAAGAAGGGCCACAAAATGATGGAATGTAGAACCTTTCTTAAGATGTTTGGAAGGAATACACAGTTTAATAATGGTTTTAGAAATAATAACTATAGAAATTATGATAATGGTTATAGAAACCAGAATTCTAGAAATTATAATAATGACTATGGAAATAACTATAATGAATATAGAAGTAAGAACTTTAGAAACCAGAATTATAGAAATAGGAATTGGGAATTTAATGACAATGCTCAAATTGAAGAAAATTTTAATGATAATACTCAACAATATATGAGAAATGGCGCTCGTCCAAAAATTACTCGAGGTACTAATGACCCTCAGAGAGGTGCCCTTCAGGGGGGTGCCCAAGGAATATCCCAAACACAATGATGGTGCCCGGGGGGGGCTGGGGCACAGGAATCAGAGGATACAACCTTTGATTTCCCAGACCCTGATGTCCTACTACCCGTTGTCCCTATCCACTGCCCTCCCCATACTAATGAACCCCATGTTACCTTAAAAGTGGGTAACACCTATTATGATTGTCTATTAGACACCGGAGCTTCCTGGTCTGTATTAAAGAGAACACCTGATTTACAATGTTATTCTATTGGCTCAGAGAATGTAATGGGAGTATCAGGAATAACCCAAAGAGTTAAAAGACTTCCTCCTAGAATGGTGTCTGTAGGACCCCTAGAGGTACAACACTCCTTCCTTTTGATGCCTGACTCCCCTTTAAATTTGCTGGGGAGGGACCTTCTATGCAAACTCAGAGCCACAATAACCTGCTCCCCAGATGGCTCATTATCATTAGAAGTACCAGAGGAATCTTTAAATTTACTCCCTGTACTTCTCTCGGAAAACCAGGAGGCAAAAGAACCTTCCATTTTTGAAATACCTAAAGATATACCGGAGTCTCTTTGGGCCACATCTTCTTCTGACGTAGGCTTACTCAAATCTGCTGTTCCTGTGCAGATAAAAACTAAATCTAGCCCACCTCCTTCTATCCCTCAGTATCCCCTCTCAAAGGAGGCAATTGAGGGTATTACACCAGTTATTAACTCATTAATAGAACAGGGAATAATAATCCCTTGCAAATCTGAATACAACACGCCCATCCTGCCAATTAAAAAACCAAAAAAAGGACCCGATGGCAAGCACATCTATAGATTCGTACAGGATCTAAGGGCAGTGAATAATCACGTTATAAAGAGACACTCCGTAGTTTCTAACATACATACTATTATTTCATCTATTCCTAGCACAGCTACATACTTTACAGTAGTAGACTTGTGTTCAGCTTTCTTTTCCATACCAATACATGAAAACTCCAGGCATATTTTTGCTTTCACCTGGAAGGGCTCACAATATACCTGGTGTCGGCTGCCACAGGGTTATGTCGAAAGTCCGAGCTTATTTGAGCAAATTTTGAGCCAAGACACAGACAATATAACATTTAAAAATAGCAAATTAATCAAATATGTAGATGATCTACTCTTGGCTTCAACAGATGCAGAAACATGTCAAGAAGATAGCAAACACCTTCTTTTGGAATTGCACAAAAGAGGACATAAAATCTCTAAGGATAAAGTTCAATGGTGTCTCCAAAAAGTAGAATATTTGGGATTCATCTTGACTGCGGGTGCTCGTTATATTTCTCCAAAACGAATTGAGAACATTCAAAAATTGAGTGCTCCTACCACTAAGAAACAGCTGAGAGCAATTTTAGGAGCAACAGGGTTTTGTAGACAATGGATTCCTTGCTATGGGGAAATCACTAAACCCCTTATAGCATTAACAAAGGATTCGGTTCCTGAACCCCTCAAATTAGAGCCTGAACACTTGTCAGCTCTAACAGATCTGAAAAAGGCTATCATGTCTGCCCCTGCTCTAGGCATCCCAGATTACAACAAGCCATTTACTTTATATGTGCATGAGCGAAGAGGAGTAGCCTCTGGTGTGTTAACTCAGACTTTGGGACCTTCTCAGCGCCCAATTGCTTATTATTCTGCCCAACTAGACCCAGTAGCAGCAGGAGCACCACCATGCCTTAGAGGAGTAGCTGCTACAGCCTTACTAGTAACAAAAACCGTTGATTTAGTATTGGGATGTCCATTAACAATAATGTGCCCACATGAGATTGAAGCATTATTGGTAAAACATAGAACACAGGCATTCTCGGATCAGAGAATTACAAGGTATGAAATAACCTTATTAAATAGTGAAAATATTACCTTGAAACGCTGTTCAACTCTTAACCCTGCCACCTTGCTTCCAGATTTACCTACTTCAGGAGAACCACTACATAACTGTGAAACATTAGTGTCCATGGCAGAAAAGCCTCGAGATAATCTCTTGGACACTCCCTTAGACAATGCAGATCTGATTTTATTTACCGATGGTTCCTCTTTTATGAGGGATGGCATACGTTACACTGGAGCTGCCGTAGTCTCAGAATTTGCCACTGAATGGTCAGCTTCACTACCTTCTAACATTAGCGCTCAAGGAGCAGAACTCATAGCTCTAAAACAAGCTTGTATAATTGCCAAGGATAAAAAGGCAACAATTTATACAGATTCTAGATATGCTTTCGGCATTTGTCACTCAGTCGGGATGCTATGGCTCCAAAGAGGATTTTTAACCTCAGCTGGAAAATCCATAGCTAATGCAGAAATTATTAATGAAGTTCTTTCTGCTCTCAAACTGCCTAAAGCCCTAGCTGTAGTTCATTGCTCTGCCCATACAGGTGGCTCTGACCCTGTCTCTAGAGGAAATGACCGAGCAGATGCCACTGCAAAACTAGCAGCCATAGAAGGACCTGGATTAATTTTAACATTAACAACCACTGATAATTTAAATTTATCACTCTCCTATAATGAAAAGGAAGTGGAAAAATGGAAACAAAAATTTAAAGCAAAACAAATTAATGGAGTATGGGTGTCACCTGAAGGAAAACCCCTGCTCCCTAGAAGTTTCTATAACCAAATTTGCCAATCTATTCATAAAAATGGTCATTTTGGCACCCAGGGCATCGTGGACTCTGTCAAGAGAGTATGGATAGCCCCTGGTATAACTACTGTAGCCTCTAAAGTATTTCAGCCTGTCCTATTTGCCAGGCATATAACCAACATGCATATCGTGGAAAAGCCTTTGGGGGACGTCCTCTGGCTTACACACCTTTTGAACACCTACAGATAGATTTCATAACAATGCCAAAGGCTGGACGTTATAAATTTTGTCTAGTAATTGTAGATCAACTAACCAGATGGCCGGAAGCATTTCCTACGACCCGAGCCACAGCAGATTTTGTTGCAAAGATACTTTTAAAAGAAATTATTCCTCGTTTTGGCCTACCAGCACGTATTGACTCCGATAGAGGGAGTCATTTTACCGATTCTGTCTTAAATCAAATATATTCTTGCTTGGGGATAACTCCAAAATTCCATGTTCCATATCACCCCCAGAGCTCAGGCCAAGTGGAGAGGATGAATAAAGAACTTAAGACTATGATTGGCAAATTATGCACTGAGACCCATTTAAAATGGCCTGAAATTCTCCCTCTGGCCCTATTTTATCTTAGAAGCAGGCCTAGAGGAGACTTACATATTTCACCGTTTGAGATGCTTTTTGGACATCCGCCTATACAGGCTAAGCCTTTCTCCCCGGCTTATACATCGCTATTAGGGGGAGATATTACTATTGCTTCCTATATACAGGAGTTACAGCACAAACTACGTGAACTTCATGAATCTGGAGCTGCAGTACAAGCTGGACCATTAGACTTTTCTCTGCATGACCTGAACCCAGGAGATAAAGTTTATATCAAGAATTTCAAGCGAACTGGAGCAACTGAACCTTCCTGGGAAGGACCATTCCAAATATTATTAACTACTCCAACATCTATAAAGATTGGAGAAAGAGACTCTTGGATTCACTGCTCACATGTGAAGAAAGCATCTTCTGCTGAGACTGATTGACTCTATCCTATCATATGAATTGTGACTCTATCTTATCATATGAATTGGAGATAATAATCCATAGACAAATGGATGTTTTTTTTTTCAAGAATATATTGAATTACTGATTTTTTTTCCTTATTTTTTCTTATTTCTTTTTATTTTTTGATCAGAATATTTGATTTTTTTCTCATTTTTTTGTACTGAAGGTACACATAATTAATATTAATATTATTTTTTCCCTGCAGTAATACAAGTTAATATATATACTCTTGCTATAATATCAATATATGCCTAAAAGCTTTAAACTATGGGAACCTGCCATTTATTGATAAAATATTATAGGACTGTGATTAATGTTTGTGTCTGATTCCAGGAAAAGGGATAAAAACAAGGAGCACAGACTAAACCTGAATAGTGCCAATAGAGCACACATGAAATATTAAAGTGAGACTCAAGGTTGCGACGTTTAACTTATGTTTAAGTCGTAGGACTTCCTTGTATCTACACTCCTTTCGAAGTACTCAAACAAGTACAAAGCTTGACTATCATGCTGGCTCCCTATATCTCTGAAGGAAAAAAAAATCAGACAAGGGAATGACATTTCCCCATCAAAATAGAATTCTAATTCTTTTCTTCTTATATTATGGCAACTTCCTGTAGTCTTGGCTACAAATGGCTAAGTGAAATATTACTGCATTCTGTCCTACATACTTGTGGGATAAAAATTACTTTAAACTGGACCTATACAAGGTCTATTTTGAGTTTTTCTTATGTTTTTGATTATTTTTTCTATTCTTTTGATAATTGACACATACAACCCCATAACTGAACATTGCATTCTGAGCTAAACTTGATATTTTTTTTTTAATACTTACTTCAGGGGGGATTGTATTTTAATTTAAAATCTAAGAATTTTTGAATTTTTTTTGTTTGAGATTGTATTTTTATAAAAATCCAAGACTTTTGTTTAAGATTTTACTGTTATAAAAAATTCAAAGACTTTGATTTTGTTTGAGAAAAGATCTTCAAGAAAGAAGCTTGAAACTTTTATATCCAGAGAATGAACTGTTGCAGAAAGATGCCGAAAACCTACACTTCATCAAGAAGATCAAGAATGAACTTTGGATGTGATTGATTGGACTGAACTTTTGATTGAACATTTATTGTAACATTTATGCCAAAAGGGACTGCCCCTAATTTGGCTTTCTGTCAATGCGCCTAGCAAACATTGGTTTTGCTTTCTTTTCTTTTCTATTTCCTCTCTCACTATTCTAATTTCTCTTAGAAAATTGAATATTGTGTATATCTTTAGTTAGAAGTGAATTTAGAACTACAAAATGATTATGTTAAATGATCAATGGGGAGACTAGTCTCCCAATGATCATCAGGGGGGATTGTAAACCTCAAATTTCCTTAGACTTATAATTGTTGAAAATTTCACCATTGGGATATTTCATACTTGGAAAATTTCTTACTGATAGTCTATTGGAATGGGAACCCCATTGGCATGGGAGGTTCTTTCTCTTCCCTTCTTAATATTACTTTAGGACAGAAAACCTTTTGCTGAACAATGGAAAGGACTTTGACCTATGCTTAAGCATAGAACAGGAATTTCTTTGAGTCTTGATTGATTTTAGAATTGATACAATGGAGATACTTGGAATAAATCTCCACCCTATTCAGTCCTAATAGGATTGAGTAAGGGCTGCAGCCTAGATCAAAATTTAATTATTCCAATCTCTACCATACTCAAGTTAACAGGATTTAGAAAGGGCTGTAGCAAAGGAGTATAGATTTAATCATTTGAAAATATGACCTTCAACAGACATGTGCAAAAGCCAGAAACCTCTGGGCGGTCCTGGGTTGAGAGCCTCCATTGACAGGGAAATTGATGAAGAGTGATTGGTAGATGTGAGGACTGAGGGGAGGCAACTTGGATGGTGTCCTTAAAGATAGGAGGGTCTGGAGAGAAGAGAGGGGATTGAGTTTTTGGTCGGTGTGGTTCCTGGGCTCGGAGGAAGCTTGCTCTGAAGGAAGCTGAAGGTGGGGGCCTCTGAGACTGTTTCTCCATTTTGGACACGTGAGTGAAAGGGACTGATCTCTTTTCTTTGCCCCAGCTATCTAAGGGCTTGGGCCTTTTGGCCCAGCCTAAACAGAAGGGGTATTTAAGCCCTATTCCCTTCTCTCCCCTTTCTCTCTCTATATATATCTCTAATTCCTTTCTTGCTCCTATTGTAATTAAACTCCAAAAAAAGGCTGACGGCTGACTTGAGTTTTTCATTTAGGAATTACATAGCTGATTCCTTGGCGACCTTAAATTAATATATATCAGTCTTTTAAAGTGATTCCCTTGTAACAATTCTCATCAGTTTACAAAAGTTCCAAAATTATTCATTATTTTAAAAACTGATCTAAAGTATAAATTGTTCTTCTGGCTCTGCTCATTTCACTCTGCATCAGTTCATACAAATCTTCATATCTTTTTTTAATCATTAATTTCCTCTTTTCTTACAGACAATAGTACTCTTATTACATTTATGTACCACAATTTATTCAGTCACTCCTTGTGTACTTGTCATGTCTTCATTTGAATCATAAACCTCTTAGTAGATAGCAAACTCCCTGAGATAGGAGCCAGGTCTTATTTAATCTCCTCTGATACCTAGAATAATAATCTGCATCTAGTAGATACTGGATAAAAACTTGTAACTTATATGGCATGTCTCATCTCCCCAGATAAAATACAGTCTCCTTGAGAGAAGAGATTGTTTCATGCTTCGTGTTTATATTCCTAGTGCCTAGCACAGTGGCTGGCATACAGTAGCTGCCTAATAAACAAACTTGTTGATTAATGTTCCAGCACATCAAAATTACAACCCCAAAATATGCCATTGAAAATTCATCAGATAAGTTGAATTAGAAGTAGAATAGTTTGAATGTCCCATGCATTTCAGGGACCAGTGGAATTTTCACCTCTCAATTCCCCTCCCTATGTATGGGTCCAGAGCAGAAGGAACTAGTCCTACCTGGGAGAGGGTAGGGTATTGATGGGTCCGCAATGAGGGGTACTCAAGCCCACAGAGGATCCAGAGACAGTTTGTTGCAACAGTTGAAACCCTATTTGGCCCAGAAGAGAGGGACCCTTTGGTGGGATGGAGAGAAAAAGCTGATTATCAACTCAATCTGGTCCCAGTAAGTCTGTGTTGTTACATGAGCAGCAAACAAACGTGATTATGGTTTTTCAGTTTAAGATGAGGGAAGAATTTGCAGCTGACCCCAAGTCCCTAATGCTACAGAGAGAGTTCTATGTGATCTAGTAGGTGTTTAAGAACCAGGCTTGTGGCAGCTAGGTAGCACAGTGGACAGAGCACCAGGCATGGGATCAAGAGGAATTGGGTTCAAATTTGACCTCAGATACTTCCTAACTGTGTGGCCCTGGGCAAGTAAGTCACTTAATTCCAATTGCCTAGCCCTTGCAACTCTTTCATTTTAGAATTGATAGTAAGTCAGAAGATAAGGATTAAAAAAACAACAGGCTTTCCCTTTGAGGAAGGAGGCTTGGTTTTCTTTTGACTTTTTTCCCCTTTGTTTTGGGAAAGCCTTTGCAAGCACAAAGACAGGTAATTAACTATGAGAATTTTTTAAAATGATGTGTGCTTGTTAAAAATGTACAACCATGAATTTGGAAGTAACCACAGTCCCCAAGACCACCAGCTACAATAGGCTTATATTTTTATGGAGGAATGTTAATTTTCTGACTTTTAAAAACTATTAACTATGCCATTTGGACTTAGACAAAAAGCACTCTGGTTAATTTTCTGGGCACAGCAAATATTTAACTGGAGGAAGAGTGTCAAGGAGGCAGGAGATAATTCTCCCCAATTCATTGACTAGTCATAGGATTTAGTCACAGTGGTTTTAATGTGGTAACAGGTAATTAAACTAACAGTAAAATTGTAGCCACACCCAGCTATCCGGTTATGAACCAACTTTCTTTGACATAATTAAATGGAGGAATCTCATTGGACAAGCAAAAATTGAATAGACCTTTGGAGAGCTTTAAATAGCTAAATCCTGAAGGGAGTACCAAGCCAGAGAGAAGTTCAGGCTTAAAAGTTCTTTGTGGAGGAGATTCATGCCAGTGGGGAAGAATAGTATTTCTCCTCTCTGCTACCATTGTTCATAGTAACAGCAAGACCAAAGGTACTCCTAAATTAATTAATTAAATAAGTGTTTTCAATTATAAAAAATTAAAAAACCCAAAGGTACACCATCTAGTAGATAAGAATATGTTACTTTCAGAGGTTTTGAGACACATTTGATGAAGGAGCAAAAACATGTATGGAAACAGAAAACATGAATATAGAAGAAGTTGGGAAGTAGCTTGGAGGAGCAAAATTCCTAGCAGCAGAGAAGACAGCTGACCGTGGACTCAAGAGAGAACTAGCCTTGCCAATCAAATGTTGAGCTGTGGAGAGGAGCAAACTCTGGTTAACCAGCTGAGCAGCCCTTCCAGTAGAGATGCTCCACACCCAAGGGAAATGTAATGAGGACTCTATGAGGGAAAAGACTGTCGGGTCCTGTAATTCAGAAGCTATGAGTTGCCTTGATACATGTGTTTCCTACACATGTACCTCACTACTCTAGGTTTGTGCCCACTTTCCCCACAAATGCTATGTATGTTTAGGGAAGAGAGTTTTGGAGCTGTTCTTTTTATGACACTGTCTTAATAAAAGCCTTTGCTTAGAGATAATTGTATGTACAAACTGATAGTTAATGGGAAGTACATAAGTGGGGTCTCTTGAGCTATAGTGTATTGAGGTAATGGTAACCCATAAGGTTTCCATTAAAACTCAGAGTAGTTGTTCATACCTTAGAACCTAAGGCTCTCTAATCGAGTGCATACACAGAGAAGGTACTGCATACAGATAAGGAGATGAGAATCCCTAGAAGTTCCATGCCTTTGACCTCGCCCATTGCCACACAACTATGGAACCTATATCTCTTGATTTCAAGCCTAGATTTCTTTCCCTTATGCCATTCTAGCTCTACTTGACAATGCCTAGATATGCTAATATTTTTAAGTGAGTTAGGTTGGTGCCTGATTATTTACAAGACTGAGGAGAACCTTCACTGGTCCTGCATAAGACAATTCTTCTTCTCTAATGTCCCCACCTAGGTAAGGATAGTTCAATTAAATTACTTCCTAATATCTTCAATTCTACCATTCTGTGATTCTTTCCCTTTCAAAAAATAGAGCTTTACACTTTACCAACATGAAATTACAAATGTTGAAATAAATTATTCTAGAGTCTATTTCTCCAACAACGTACATGTTCCCCCATGGGTGCCATGCTGAATTTGCTTTCATTTCAAGCCAGATTTTATTGAAATTCATCTGTGACTTTAAGACAAATACATCCTTTGAAAAACATTTAAATGCATAGAGATGAAAAGGGAGTGAAAATACCATAGCTGCCTTTGTGAGCCAACTTTTATGACTATACAAATCTGCCCTACTTAAATGCCAGAAATGGCTGGCATATTAGGCACAATAATTCTTACTGTGCTTATTTGCATAGCAATAAATACCCAGTCTACTCTGTAAGCTAACTCCCAGGTGTTCCTGAATAGAAAAAAGTGGAAGAGGAAAATGACAATGAATGCACTGGAGAATGTCCAGAGGAGGGCAACAAGAATGGTGAAGAGTCTTGATATATGAGGAAAGAGTGAAGATCTTGACTATGTATAGAAGAAAAGAGATCCTGGAAACACATGTTTGCTGTCTTCAAGTATCTGAAATGCTGTCATTTGGAGGAAGGTTGAGACTTGTTCTGTTTGGCCCCAGAGAGCATAACTGAGGACAGTGGTTATTAGTGGCCAAGGGATAAATTTAGTCTTTACTTCTGGAAAAACTTCCTAACATTAAAGTCATCCCAAAATGAATGAGTTGCTTGGGGAGCTGCTCCCCTCACTTAAGCAGAAGTCAGATGACCACTTTCCAGGTAAGATATAGTGGGGATTCCTTTTCTTTAACCCTTAGCTTTTGTCTTCGAATCAATACTGTGTTTTGGTTCTAAGGCAGAAGAGTGGTAAGGGCTAGGCAAATAGTATTAAGTAATTGACCCAGGGTCACATAGCTAGGAAGTATCTCAGATTAGATTTGAACCCAGGACTTCCCTTCTCTAGGCCTTGCTCTCAATCCACTGAACCACTAAGCTAGAGGTTCCTTTTGTTCATAATTAGGGCTAGATGGTCACTAAGGCACTTTCCAGATTTCAAATTCTACAATTCTGTGACCCGTGGGGGAAATGGTGATGGCTGTTGAGTTTGTCTACCTCACTGATTCCTAATGAGCTCCATTTAGAGGCTCTGGAAAATATGGGGAAATTGCCAGGCTTTGCTCTTCTAGGGGGTCATTTCACCATGAGCACCAGAGATTAAACTAAGTTATTCTGATAGCAATTGAGGTCTTCCAGAGAACAAATCCAACTGTCTTCACTGGCTTCAAGTAAGTGCCTCAGAACAGGGCCAGGATGGCAGTCAGACTGTTCTACTTCTTGCCATGGAGATGCTCTAAGAGAGTTTTATGAATTCACACCAGATGTTTGGATCTCTCTACCAGTCAAGGAAGCTACAAGCATTTATTAAGTGACTACTATGTGCTGGATACTGTGTTAGGTTCCAGATACAAAAGAATGCAATAATCCCTAATCATCTGTTATAATCCTTTCTTTATTATTTTTCTCAATTACATATTTTAAAAAAGCAATTTTAGCAACCTTTAAAAAATTTTTTGAGTCCCAAATTTTCTCCCACAAATCTCTTTGAGAAGTTAATTTGATATAGATTATATATGTGTAGTTGCGCAATACATTTCCATATTAGCCATGTTGCAAAACAAAAACAAAAAGGAAATTTAAAAAAGTATACTTTGATCAATTATTTCTCTATTTTCATCATGAGTCCTTTGGAATTATTTTGGATCATTGTATTGCTGAGAATAGCTGTGTCATTCACAGTGATCATCATACAATACGATGCTTTTACTGTATACAATGTTTCCTGATTCTGCTCACTTCACTTTACATCACTTGATATAAGTCTTCTCAAAATTTCCTGAAAGTGCTCATATCACAATGGTATTCCATCACAATCATGTGTCACCACTTGTTCAACCACTCCCCAATTGATGAGCATCCCCTCAAATTCCAGTTCTTTGCCATCACAAAAAGAGCTGCTATAAAGATTCTTATACCTAAAGGACATTCTCTTTTTTCTTTGATCTCTTTGAGATTCAGACCTTAGTGATATCACTGAGGCAAAGGGTATGCACAGTTTACAACCCTTTGGGAAGAGTTCCAAATAATTCTTCAGAATGGTTGAACTAATTCATAACTCCACCAATAGTGTGTTAGTGTCCCATTTTTTCCGTATCTCTTCCAACACTTATTTTCCTTTTCTGTCATATTAGTCAAGATGATAGGTATAAGATGGCACCCAGAGCTGTTTTAATTTGCACTTCTCTAATCAATACTGATTTAGACAATTTTTTTCATATAACTATAGATGATTTTGATTTCTTCTTCTGAAAACTGCCTATTCATATACTTTTACCATTTATCAATTGGGAATAACATATTTTTATAAATTTGACTCAGTTGTTGATTGCATTGATTTTGTTCATGTAAAACCTTTCAAATTTAATGTAATCAAAATCATCCACTTTATATCCCACAATGTTCTCTAGTTTAGTCATAAATTCTTCCTTTATCTATAGATCTAACAGGTAAGAAATTCTATGCTTCCTTAGTTTCCTTATGATAATACCTTTAAATCATATTCCTGTTTTGACCTATATGATGTGAGATGTTTGTCTGTACCCAATTTCTGCCAAATTACTTTCCAGTTTCCCCAGAAATTTTTGTCAGATAGAGATTTCTTGTCCCTAAAGTGTGGATCTTTGCATTAATCAAGCACTTCACCACTATGGCCATTTACTGCTGTGTATGGGCTGTCTAATCTATTCCACTGATCCAACAATCTATTTCCTAGCCAGTACCAGATTATTTTGGTAATTATTGCTTTATAATACAGTTTGAATTCTGGAACCGCTACTGCTCCAGTGCTTTCAAACACTATCTCTGCTTTCTCTCTTTCTATAGCACACCCATTGTTTCAAATGGTCCAGATTTCTCTCTTTTATTGTGTGGCCTATTTAAAAGCAACATTAATAAATTAAGTCCTAATTAGTTGCCTCTTTGTGTTGCCAAGCCAGATGGCTAGAGGCTGTGTTCTTTTATTGTGTAGTTTGCTTATTACCTGAATTAAGTGTGGAAAATACAAACATTTAAGAAAATGACTACTTAGAATATCCTGGTATTGGGAGAGATGGAGAGCAGGGAGAGCAGGTCTGAAAGCATTGCTAATCCTTATTTGAAACTATTGCTCCAGAATTACTTCTCCTAATGTCACAGACTAAGAATGACTATAAATTGCCTGATTTATGGAGCTACGCATGAAGGCAAGCCAGAAAACCTTTGCAAAATAAATAGTGCCAGAATTTAAAGTGTTTCATACATAAGAATCTTTCATTACAGTTGTGTTGGGTGCAAGTATATACTGAAATATTCAATCCTTAAGTCAAATATGTATTGAGGTCCTATGGGGTATATGGCCCTGCTAGGGAACATTTGCATGGCCCTTGCCCTTAATGAATTTATAAGGGACACCATCAAGAGAGTACTGGATCCAGATTTAAGAGCTGAATGTTAAATTTTCAATGTGAGCACTTAATTCTTGAGATCATCAAATATTATAAATTAGAGCTTGATTTGTTGTTTTATTGATTGTCTGGATTAAGCAAATGATTGAGAAAATGTTAAAATTGCAAATCCATTAAAAGTCTATTCTGCTTTGAAAAGCTGGTTGTTAAACATTTACCAAAACAATTTTTGGAAATAGTTGGGTTGGTGGATCCCACTTTATGCAATGTATGGCTTGTTTCTGAAAAGTTTTTAGATCATTTTTAAAAAATCAAGTCTGATTTTAAATATATTTAGATATCTGACTATTTATAGGGAATTTGTATTTTTTAAAAGAAAATAAATTTTTTTCTTAATATATTTTATTTTCCCAGTTACATGTAATAACAATTTTAAATATTCATTCCCTAAAATAATATTGAATTGCAAATTCTCTCTCTACCTCCCTACCACCTTCCCTGAGATAGTAGACAATTTGATCTGGCTTATGCCTGCGTGATTATGAAAAGCATATTTCCATATTGGCCATGCTATGGAAGGCTTATAAAACAAAAACAAAAATTACACACACAAATAAAACAAAAAATAGCAAAATTTTGATCTGCATTCAGTCTTCATTAGTTCTTCCTCTGGAGGTAGATAGTATTTTTCATCTTAAGTCCTTCTGAATTAGCTTGAATCACAGTATTATTGAGAATAGCCAAGCCATTTGCAGTTTATCATACAAAATTATTGTTATAGTGTACAAATTTCTCCTGGTTCTGCTCATTTGTGAGTGAACATTTTAAAAACATTTTGTAATTTAACAATAGTAATGAATCTTTTAAAAATTGAATCTCATTATTTCAACTCATTGATCTTATTTTACAAAACTTGCTTGTTAGGCATGGGGCTAGGATGGAAATCAAAGACAAAAAACAAATAGGTATCCCTCATAACTTCCCCATCTTCAATATATCACAGTTTGGCATAAAAAATTAAATGGAAATGTGGGGGAAGTTTTGTGGAAGTTTCAAATGACATGCAAAGGCCAGCAGAAAAAGCTTAGAAATTCAGAAATGCATGAAATATACATATAGTATTGTATAATTGGACATTTTATCTTTTAGTACCATAAATACATACAATAAGCACTCCATAAAAGAAGAAAAAATTCTGGTTTATCTGGCATAAAGAGAGGACCAAAACATTGTATATGGATTTTCCCTATCACAAGAGTGCCATGCCCCTAACCCCCCTCAATGTGAAAGGGATACCTGTACTTCTTAAAGTACTTGTACTTTTTAAAGAGTAAGTTGAATGATTAACAATAATAATAACAGCTAACATTTATATTGTGTCTTCTATGTGCCAGACACTGTGCTAAGCATTTTAGTGATTATCTCATTTGATCATCACAGCTCTGGAAGTTAGGTGCTATTATTACCCCCATTTTACATGGGAGGAAACTGAGGTAAACAGTGGTTAAGTGACTCATATAAGGGCACACAGGTAGTGTCTGGGGCTAGATTTGAACTTGGTTCTTCCTGACTTCAGGTTTAGCACTCTATCCACTGTACCACCTAGCATGATTAAGGCAGAGTGGATTCCAACTCAAAAAACTTCAGTTCTAATATTCCAAACAAAGAACAGTAATTAAGATAGTAAGGAGACTTGAAACCATATCATGTGAAAGAGTTGAAGAAACTGGCTGGTTAGCCTAGAAAAGAAACTTAAAGGCAACACAGACCTAGAGCTGGAAGGAACCTGAAAGATATTCCATCCAGTGCCTTCATTTTACAGACAAGGAAAATTAGGACAGGAAATGAGAAAATTCCAGATCAGACAGCAATTGGAAAAGTCAGAATTCAGACCCGCAGCTCTAGAGCCTGTGACCCTTCCACTGTGTCAAGCTGTGATCTTCAAATATTTGGAGAATGCTAATGAAGGAAAAGAATGAGACTTATTCTATGTTTTCTGAATGTGCAACTAAGGCCACTGAATAAATACATTTCACTTCACTGAGTAAGAATTTCCTAATGTGTAAGTATTATTTCAGTCATTTTTCAATCTTGTCTTACTGTTTACAACCCCATTTGGGGTTTTCTTGGCCAAGATCCTAAAGTGGTTCACCATTTCCATCTCCAGCTCATTTTACAGATGAGGAAACTGAGGCAAAAAGGGTCAAGTGATTTGCCCAGGGTCACCCATCTAGTAAATGTCTAAAGCCAGATTTGAATTCAGGAAGATGAATCTTCCTGACTCTAAGTCCGGAACGCTATCTACTGTGGCACCAGCTGCCCTTTACTCCTAATGAGTAAAATTATCCCCAAGTGGAAGAGGTTGCTTCCTAAGGTGATGAGTTTCCCATTGATGGAAGTATGGAAGCAGAGACTAGACAACCCACTTACCAGGGATGCTATCCTGCTTTGAATAAAGCCAGGCTGAGGCTTTTAATTCTGTATAGACATGGTCATGATGCCCACTTCATCTGAGACCATTTGATTAACCTGTCAGCATCATCATGCTATCAAAGCTATATTTTGCTGATGATCCATTTGGTCCAAGCTTTCTTCTTCAAAACTACACAAAGAGGGTGTAGGATGATGCAGTTGTTTTTTCATTGACTTCAAAGAAATGATATGAGAATGGGGTCTGGTGTCTGTCATTTTAGTCCCAGCACACAGCTCCTGAGCCCTATTGAGCATGAATGGTCAGGGCTGTCAAAAGGAAAGAGGGTCACTGTGCTCCGGCTCCAGATGCTTTGACCTTGACATCTCACCAGAATGACTTTTGATTTGTGGTGTTGGCTCTCAGAGAATGTTTGTCTCTTAGCTCATTGCTGCAAGGAGCCTTCTCACAGAAGTGCCAACCAAACAACTCCTTTGCCTTTCCCTGACAGCTCAGATTGTTCCCTATCTTTCCCCTCATGGCTATAAAATGAAAATCGGTTACAGAATATGAGTAATGGGGAGTCACATGAATTATGCACACCAAGTTCTGATGAATGATTCTTCCTTGCAGCACCCTGAATTACAACATCCTGGTGTTCTCCCAAAGGCATTTCCTAACCTGGCTGATAAGTCTGGGTCTTGTTTCTACTGATCAACAAAGCATTCATTCGAAGGATCAGATTGGACCTGATTCCTTAGATTATCTTTGATGATGCTGTCATTGTTATTTTTTTAAATTAGCAAAGAATGTATCGTCTTTCACAGTGCCAATCAAATGCGGGCCAGGAATCACATGACTTGTGTGGATGCCAAGTAGAGCTTATTTTGTTCCTGAAATGCCATGTGTTGTAACTTGCTGTCCTCTCAGATGCTGGCTGTCTCTTCAAACACTCGTGTGTGTGTGTGTGTGTGTGTGTGTGTGTGTGTGTGTGCATGCATGCATGCATTTTAAATTCAGAGGTATAACAAGAAAATGAGCTTGCCCAAACAGATTCTTAAAAATCAATTGCATAAACATATATGTGTTAAAGTATTTCTGGGTGGGTTTTTGTACTCATTCTGTGCCACCTTATACATTGTGGGTGAGTGTGTGTGGAGTTGTGTCGATGTATATATTAACATTTTTTCTACTATCTTGATGGTCTTCATTTTCAGATGTGGAAACTGAGGTCCTAAGACATAAGGTAATTATGAAGGTATGATTAATTGATGTTTTTTAAACATCCCCCCACAGACTCTAATAATGTTCTCCCTTGTAACAAATAATTATGGTTAAGCAAAATCAACACATTAGCCATATCTGACCATGTCTGCCCCATTCACACCTATAATTTACCACTTCCCCATCAAAGGGATGGAAGGAATGCTTCACTGTTTCTCCTCTGATGATATGACTTGTCACTGCATTGATTATAGTCCTGAAGCCTTCTAGTGGTTTTTTTCCCCCTCATGGGATTTTTCCCATAGTCACACAATAGGTGTTAAGAGCTGGGACTCATCCTTTAGCACTATTCACTTCTCATGTATATGGACAAGGTAGCATGTGAGAGAGCATAGCATAGGAGAGACTTATCTCTGTGCAAGACCTATTTCTGGCACATACTGGCTGTACAAATCTGAGTAAGGCATTGCCTTCCTCAATGCTCTAGGTGCCTTTCTAAGACTACAACTCACAGAGAATGTGCTGACATCCTTGGGTATAAAGTTTCCTCATGAAATCATAGGTCCAGTCTTTACCTCACTAGCATTCTAAGTCAAGTAAATCTCTCATCTTTTACTAGATATAAAGCCATCCACCGACTTGTTTCTCTTCAGTCCCAAACACGGTTCACCTGATTCTTTTCTATTGGTGTGTTGTGTTGGACAGAATTAAGAAATAGAAATCATCCATGTCTCTCATATGGGGTACACCAAGGAGCCCAGGAAACAGGAAGGGATTCTCGGTCTTTTTGACCCCATGATTAATAACTAACTGCTATGCATTTTCTTTAGATTACATAAGTGCATGGATAGATACATAGATGGATGGATGGATGGATGGATTGATGCATATATAGATAGAAAGGAAGAAGGAAAATGAAGGAAGGAAGGAAGGAAGGAAGGAAGGAAGAAGGAAGGAAGAAGAAGAAAGAAAGAAAGAAAGAAGAAAGAAAGAAAGAAAGAAAGAAGAAAGAAAGAAAGAAAGAAAGAAAGAAAGAAAGAAAGAAAGAAAGAAAGAAAGAAAGAAAGAAAAGAAAGAAAGAAAGAAAGAAAGAAAGAAAGAAAGAAAGAAAGAAAGAAAGAAGAAAGAAAGAAGAAAGAAAGAAAAGAAAGAAAGAAAGAAAGAAAGAAAGAAAGAAGAAAGAAAGAAAGAAAGAAAGAAAGAAAGAAAGAAAGAAAGAAAGAAAGAAGAAGGAAAAGAAAGAAAGGAAAGAAAGGAAGGAAGAAAGAAGAAAGGAAGGAAGAAGAAGGAAGAAGAAGGAAGAAGGAAGAAGAAGGAAGGAAGAAAGGAAGGAAGAAGGAGAAAGGAAGGAAGGAAAGAAGGAAGAAGAAAGAAAGAAGAAGAAAGAAAGAAAGAAAGAAAGAAAGAAAGAAAGAAAGAAAGAAAGAAAGAAAGAAAGAAAGAAAGAAAGAAAGAAAAGAAAGAAAGAAAGAAAGAAAGAAAGAAAGAAAGAAAGAAAGAAAGAAAGAAAGAAAGAAAGAAAGAAAGAAAGAAGAAAGAAAGAAAGGGAGGAAGGGAGGAAGGGAGGAAGGGAGGAAGGGAGGAAGGGAGGAAGGGAGGAAGAGAGGAAGGAAGGAAGGAAGGAAGGAAGGAAGGAAGGAAGGAAGGAAGGAAGGAAGGAAGGAAGGAAGGAAGGAAGGAAGGAAGGAAGGAAGGAAGGAAGGAAGGAAGGAAGGAAGGAAGGAAGGAAGGAGGAAGGGAGGGAGATAGTAATAGGGCTGGTAAACAACTAGCAAGAATGTTAAAGAGATGGGCATCAAGGAGAGTAGAGCCTGGTTGCAGGAAAGATATGGCAAAAACTCATCTATCAGAACCTTGTTGCTGGGACAGCGTCCAAGGTTAGAAGCAGGGAAGGGAGGAAAGAAGGTTTGAGGTGTACTTAGTAGGGAAAACTGATTCAAAAATTAAATTAACCTTAAGAATCCTTTTGATCATTTCTCCTGATAACCCTGATTGTTTATTTATTTAAAGTCTTTCTTTGCTTATTAATGGTTCATATTAAATGATAATGTGTAGGTTACAAGAGAATTTAGGAAGACATTGGCAATAGTTTGCTGATGATAATTATAGCACATTTAAAACTGATATATCTTATCTTTTGAATCTAAAATAATTCATTTAATGCTATATTCTTTCCTATTTTCCAGTTATTTGCAAGTTCCCTGAAAGGCAACAAAGTATAAAAGCAAAAGCACCAATTCTAACGTCACAGGACTTGGGTTCAGCTCCTGCCTTGGATTCTTACTACTTGTGTAAAATAAGGAAATTGGCTTCAGCTTCCTGAGACCCAATTATCTAACCTACCAATGAGAAGTGAGGGTCTCTGACACCCCTTTTATCTCTAGACTTGTGATATTTTATAACTTAACCTCATTTTTCTCCTATATAAAATTAGATGGTCAACTAGATAACCTCGAAAATCTCTTAAAGCTGTGTTTTGTGTGTATGCATATGTTTGTGTATTATGTTGTGTTGCAAGGGGGTAGAAAGAGAACTAGGGAAAGACTTGAGTTAGGAACCCATCCAGAAAACCTAGGAATTATACTTGATCCCCTAAGAGAGGTAAAGCTTCAATTTACTCTGACTTTCTTTGCTGAGCATGGCATATTGGAAAGAGACCAGTATTTGGAGTGAAAAGAACTGAGATTTTGAGATCTGAGTCCAGCAGAAGAGAGAAGAGATTGTGTTGTTGTTTAGTCTCTTCAGTTCTGTCCAGTTCTTCATAACTTCAGTTAGGATTTTCTTGGCAAAGATCCTGGAGTAGTTTGCCACTTCTTTCTCCAGCTCATTTTTCAGATGTGGAAACTGAGGCAAATGAGGTTATGTGACTTGCTCAGGGTCATGTAGCTAGTGACTGAGGTCAAATTTGAACTCAGATCTTCCTGACTTTAAGTTCAACCATCTATCTATTGTGCCATCTATCTGCCCAGAAGGGACCTTAGAAGTGAAATCCCCATTCCTCATTTTACACATAAGGAAATAAAGGCTAAGAGTGGTAAAGAGACTTGCCTAGGATCACACAGCTAAAAGATGCCTGGGGCAGGATTCAAAACTAAGATTTCCGATGCTAAATAGAGCATGTTATTTATGATTCTAGTCTCCTTCTCCTTTCCTACTGTTTGAATAAACAGAGCCTTTTTCATTTTCAATTTCAATTTAATTAAAATAACTTTTGTATTTACTGATAACTTTTCTCAGCTATAAAATAATTTTTTGTTTATCTTACAGGAGAGGATGAAACTAGCACTCTCTGCTTTGAAGGGTATCTTGAGAAACACTTTGGAAATTGGAGAGCCTTAAACATGAAGACAAGCTTTTCACCATATAGCTCCAGACTGTCTTTCAACACTGATTATTCACTTTACACAAGATATGCTCCAGCCAAACTGGCCCACTCACTGTTAATAAATCCCTCCTCTGGACCTTTGCATGGGTCTTCCCCTATGCCTGGAATGTACTCTCCTTCTTCACCTTGGCTCCTTCAAGCCTCTCTTTCCTGTTGAGTCTGCTCACATTCTATACCCTTCATGGTCAATATTAAGCCTCTTGATTCCACCATTGTCAAATGCCCTTCCCCAAGTCACCAGCTATGAACTTTGCAGATTTCCTATATGCATGTGTTTCTGATCATTCTAGTAGAATGTAAGCCCCCTGAGGGCAGGAATTGTCTTATTTTTGCTGCCTATCATGAGTCTAGCACAGAACCTGTCTCATAATAGACCTTTGGTGGCTGGTGATTTTATTTTTTTAAACCCTTACCTTCCGTCTTGGAGTCAATACTGTGTATTGGCTCCAAGGCAGAAGAGTGGTAAGGGCTAGGCAATGGGGGTCAAGTGACTTGCCCAGGGTCACACAGCTGGGAAGTGTCTGAGGCCAGATTTGAACCTAGGACCTCCCGTCTCTAGGCCTGACTATCAATCCACTGAGCCACCCAGCTGCCCCCCACCCCATAATTTTATTGACAAATAAGATTTCTGAGTCAGAAGTCTTTGAGATAATCTATAAATGAACAAATATTTATTAAGGTACTATATGTGCCAAGCAATGTTCAAGGCACTAAGAATACAAAGACAAAAATAAAATATTCCCTGTCCTCAAAAATGTTTTATTGGGGAAGACAACATGTACACATACAAATACAAAAAATATAAAATATAAATATATTTGAAATCTATAGATAAGGCAGTGTAAAAATTAAAATTATTCTCAAATAATAAAAATATTATATTTTAAGAGATTTATTAATGATCATTAGAAGTAAAAGAATAAAAAGGTAACAAAATAAAAACCACATGCCCATGGCTAATCAACCTGTTCAAAAAGCCTGTTTACCACCACAGTCACAACAGGAAGCAAAGAGTGAGAGACCAGGAACTCCACTGAATTTTATCCCTCTGTCTACAGGAAGTGTGTAACAACAGGAAGTCAGTGGGCTCCTGGAAAATGCCATTTTTAGAGTAACAGATTTCCAAACACACAGCAGCTGTGGGGTACAGTGGACAGAGCACTGGGTCAGGAGTCAGGAAAATCAGAGTTCAAATTTTATTTTAGACACTTATTTAGCTATGAGACCCTGGGCAAGTTTGCCTCAACTTTTCATTTGTAAAACAGAGACACTCTAGAGGAGGAGATGGTCAACCATTCCAGGATCTTTATGAAGAAAACCCCATGAACTTTGTCCAAAGAGATACAAAGAATCAGACACACCTGAACAACAACATGACAATATATATATATATACATGTACACATATATTCACACATATATGAATATATGTATATATGTGTATGTTTATATATATAAAACATGTGAAATAAATGCAAAATGAATTTGGGAGGAGGAAGACACTAGCAACTGAGAATCCTTTGGGGCATCCCAAGGTAAATTCCAGAATCATCACTTTACCATCAAAAAAGTCTTACACAGTCTCCAACCACACATGACTCACTGTTTAGCAATGCCCAAAGGGACAAAGTCAACAGACCAGGTCCTTAAAGATGTCCAATTGGAAGTTACGTATAACCACTGCCAAATGAAAACTTCTAAGATTCATTGGGCAAGGTGGGTGCTTCCAAATGCCCAGAACAAATAGCTGACTGTCCCACTGAATTTCCCCACCTTCATCTGGATGTCTGGCATTGGTTAGATAAAGGCTGAACCAGACACTCTTGAGGTAAAAAAATACCAAATAGGGATAGATGAAACACAAACAATCACTTGTTCACAAGCATGTGACTAAAACAAGGAATTAAGATTGACATTTGGTTGGAGCAGCAGCAGCAAGGGCACAGAGACGGGAGTGGTGGGAGTCATGGTGGTGGCAGCAGAAAAGAGGAAGAAAGCAGGAAAGGCCACCAGCTTAACTGGGCTTCATGAAGGAGACAGAATTTCAGGAGCAGCTTGAAGGATGGTGAGTTAATGGAGGAAGGAAGGGCTATTTGAAGAACAGAGAAGGTTCTTGTCTGTTAAGAAGGTTCAGGAAGTGGAGCCTTGATGTGAGCATCATGTAAGGAAGAATGAGGTGTTGAGGAAGTTTGCTGAAGGTGTAGAATAGAGAACTATAAAGAAGAAAGACAGGTGGCTTAGGGATGACCGAGAGGGGTTGTTGGGTTTTTTTAAGCAGCACATGCATAATATGGATTTGACAAAGACCATAATGGGAAACCACTGACGTGCCCAAAGGAGGCAATGATCACAGTCACCAGGATGGGAAGAGAACCAGAGTAAATAGTGCCACTCTCCAGAAGACACCATGGTCCAGGGAAGCGGTGGCCTTAGAGTCAGAGAATAGGGATTCAAATATCACTATAGATATCGTGCCACATAGTGACTTTCCCCATAATAGTTTCAATAGATTGAGGGTTGGCATAAGAAATTAAATGGGAATTTTTCAGAAGCTGCAGATGATACGCAAAGGCCAGCAAATGACAGAAAAAGTTTAGAAAATTAGAAATGCATGAAATATATATCAACATATTTTATCTTTTATAACCACAAATATACATATTTCTTTTTTAATGTTAAAATAAATAAAAAGTTAAAGTTTGCAAAAAGAATGTGAAAGCCAGCAAGTGATACACAAAGACAAGAAATATAGAGGTATCTTAGAAAGTTTAGTAACTCGTAATACATGCATAAAATGTATCTACCACTGTTATTTTTAAAGTCTTTTGTTATACATGCAGCATGTTTAGTGTTGATCTCAAACTTCATTCTTTTAAAATTTCACATTTATTGGAATTGTGCATCGACTATGGGAGGGAGGTGGGAGTTGGGGAGGAAAAGAACAAGAATCTTGTAACCATGAAAAAATATTCTAAATTAATTAATTAAATAAAAATTTCCAAAACTTAAAAAATAAAATAATAAAATAAAATAAAATTTCACATTCATTTCATATTTTAAAATTTATAATTTCTTTTTCACACAGTATTTTCACTTAACAGTGACCTATGTATAGCCTATATCCAAATGCTTAATCGAAATTTTACAAGAAGGTACTTTAAACACAACATAAATGAAAAAATTCAGACTTCTCTGGTACAAAAGGAGAGCCAAAATTTTAGAGAGATTTTTCAGATCATCCTCATGACGTAGACGGGATATCTGTTCCATTTTTTTTCCCCTGTGCAACCTTAAGTAAGCCATTTAACTTCCCTCTACCTTAGTTTCCTTAAGCATAAAATGAAGGGGTTGGATGAGGTCCCTTCTAGTTCTGCATCAATGATCTTATGGTCCAACTCTGACACCCACAAAACATTTCTTTCACACTGATCTATAGTCATTACAGAGCTGTGAACAGGAGCTTTTAATATTAAAAAAGCAAAGGAAAAAAATCTGTTTTTTTTTTCCTATTCTAGTATGAATTTTAAAGCTCCAATTTCCTTCATGGCCTTCACCAATACAGTGTTTTTCTTCAGGGTCTTTTCATCAATGAAATGCTGATCCATAATGTGTAAAGAATGGGGCTCTCCTTTGTCAGACAGTCTCCAATTCTGCATTACATTGTCTCTGGGACTTATGTTACGAGATCCTGATTAGATTTTGAATCTGGAACCTCGATGGATGGGCTCAAACTTCTCTAATTAAATCTTGAGTTACAGTTTCATTTGGTCTCATGCCAGTTGAGTATTGTATTCTGTTGACCTAAAATCCCCTTGGTTTTGGTCTCAACTTTTGAAAGCACTTCTTTAAGTAGGAGGCAGGACTAGCCCATGACTCTGGTAAGGCAAATGTTGAGTTTCCCCAGTCCATCAAATCAATTGTGGTCAGTTGATCCTCTGCAAGTCAACTTCTATGGCCCCTTGCTTTGTTCTGATAGTTCTTTGATTTTGTCTCCTGATTTTAGTCCCTAGGCCCATGAGATTGATCATTTCCCCTCTGGATTTTCTAGTTTGGCAATACTTGACATTCCTTTGTTGGAAATGGCTCTGCTGCACCATGATTGGTGTCTTCTTCTCTCTCTTTGCAACATCTACTTCCCCCATCATCCCCTCACCCCAGTCACTAACTGGCTGCCCCTAGCAGCTAACAGCACCTTTGTCCTCATTTAAGAAAAACACTACCTTCACTCAGGATCCATAATTGTTGGGTGAGATTGGATGACGTCCAACGTGCCGGATGAACGCTTTGAGGAAAGGCATGTCAGGTATGGCTCAAAATTGTTCAAATACTTGGAGAAATCTGAATGAAAGATTTTCCAGGGACAACAATTTACACTAATATGACAAATCAATTCCTATGTATACAACCCTGCCCAGCACCATTTTGCAATGTTCATCTATAAATCAATCCATTCTACATGTAGTAATCCAAGGCTGTAGATAAAATATTGTGTTAGACCTGAAGTCTGAGTTCAGAACTTCCATCTAATATTTAACAGATGGGTGAGAAGGTGGGAAATGAGCATTTATATAGCAGCTACTGTATGCCAGATACCTTACAAATATTATCTCGTTTGATCCTCCCAAAAGCCCTTGCATGGTAGATGCTATTGTTATCCCCATTTTATAGTTGGGGAAACCGAGGCAGGCAGAAGTTAAGTGATTTACCCAGAGTCATGCTGTCTGAATCTAGATTTGAACTCAGGTCTTCCTGTCTCTGGACCTGGTGCTCTATCCACTACACCACCTAGCTTCCCAGACCTCAGGTAACCCTTTGAAACTCTTCGTTATATAGAGGTTGTAATCTGCTATGGCAAAGGGAGCTCCCATCCCAGGAGTTCTGGTGCTAGGAGCTCACAGTTTTTAATGCATTGAAATCATTCTCTTCTGCCCTTCAGTGGTGATCTAGGCAATGTTACTACAATATTATTAACCTTCCAGGCATGGTGGGCCTCCAGTGTGCCGGCTCAGTTTGTCAGCGTTTCTCAATAGCAAGAGAACTTTTACAAAATGAAGGTTCTTTAGGAATCAGGAGGGTGAGCATTATTGGTTTTTACTCAATGCTTACACATGTGCCTGCTCTAAGTTTGTGTTTCCTGCAAGTCAAATCCCTGGTTTGATTATTTTTAAAATATATACTGGGGACGAGAGGTGAAAAGAAAAGAAATGTTCGCAGGAAATATTGGCACAATTTGATTATTTAAAAATCCTGGAGTTAAGTGGCTATCTACCGAAAGTCTCCTCATAACTGTGGAGCAAGGGGCATCTGATAGCCATATGTTTATGCAGCTAGCATCCATCTTTGCAGTGCAGTTAACATCCCTCTCTCCTGTCCCCATTGGTCTCTGCTGTTAGCACTGTCTCTTTGAGGAAGCTCCACTTGGTCCTTTTCCTTCCTTATGGTTTTAGACACCTCTGAGGAGGAGAAGAGAAAGCAGGAAAAGCTAAGGTCAAACACCTCTGACCTCTGCCTCCTACAGAAACCACCATGGTTCGGTCCTGTTCATTTTCCACACTTCACTTCTGATTGGAGTGACTGGCAGCCAAATAAGATGCTTCACACTGATTCCAGCCCAGCCACTAATGAGGAATGTGGGATGGCTGTCTGCGCTTTGCAAAATTGTACCCAAGAGGCAATTCATAGCGATATGGTGTGTAACTTCTTAAAGTCCAATGAATTCATGAATTAATGCTGTGGGAAAGCTTGGGACTCAGGAAAGCGTGATCACGTGGGTTTAATGTGGATTAGTTACACATTGAAGCCAAGAAATTCTGGAGAAGTAGAAAAAGCACATTTTTCCTCATCTGCAAGTCCATAATGCAAAATTATTCAATTGACAACAAGTTTATGCAGAGTATCCACTCTGTTTATCAAGTACCTATTGTGTTCCAGACACTAGACTTACACAGATAAAACCAAAGGAGTTTATATTCAATATTATATTATATATTCTATATCTATATTCTATATTATATTCTATATTATAATACTAACTGATGTTACTATAACAAATACGTGATTTCATTTGATCTTTGTAAGAACCTTTGGAGAAAGGTGCTATGCTTTATCTCCATTTTACAGATGAGAAAACTAAGATTTGTTTCCCAGGATCACGTAACTAGGCAGGATCTGAGGAGGAAAATAAATCCAGTTCTTCCTGACTCCAAGTCCAAAGCTCTAATGGCCATACCGTGCTGCCTGCTAGATGTATAAGATGTTTGCCTAGCCTTCAAAGAACTCACGATTTCTGCAAGTGACACACATCTAAAAGGCTGGCGACCAGTTCAAAAAGAGTAGCCCAAATGGTTGACAATTAGATCAGATTCACAGAGGCCAAGACTCATTTTACAGAAGAAAAGCCCTTTTCTTTGGAAAGAAATCATTTTGACTCCCAAAAATCATGTTCAATTAAGAAGAAAACAAGAAGCAAACGATGGCTCATTTTGGTTTGTTTTGTTTTGTTTTTTGCCACGTACAGTCATTGCAATTTTCAAGTAGACTTCTATTAACCATTCAGAGATAGAACTTATGACAGGCAAGAAGGACAGTTGGCTGGGAGTACAAAAATCAGGGGGTTACAACAAAGGATACTTTTTAATGCATTCTTTAGAAAGCTTATCATTTTAATGCTGTGATACCCTTTCGATGATGAGTTAAGTCACATGTGTTATACAGCATCCTCAAAGCACCCGATGGACAACAACATAGGCTTGAGAGATTCCAAACCTTGCCCAGGGCACACAACTGTCCTGTCCTGAATCCAGTGCCAGTATTTAGAATAATGAAGAATGTGAATACTGTGTGAGCATACAGATAAATCTCTCATTCATCCTGGGAATTCATCATCCAGCTCTATTTGCTGTTTATTGGCCCTCGGGCAACAAGCTTTCTTAGTCTCAGGTTCACTGACATCTATCTGTTCTCTTAGTCATGAAGCCAGTGGACCTTTTGTACATCCCTGAATGCTAAGATATCTATTGGACTTTTTTTATCTTAAAACTTCTAACTTGTGATCTCAAAAAGGTCAACAATAATCCCTCAATTGCCCATTGAAGTGGTCTTTCCTCCCCTTTCCAGGACATTTGGCCCTGATCATTTGTGTCTATATAACCACATTCTCCTTGTTCTCATCTCAGAGAATATGTTTTCTGTCTTCTTAACTTTTCTTTAAATATAAATATAAATAAATATAAAATTTAAAAATAAATAAACTTTAAATATAAATGAATGTTCCCAAGGTTCAGTCCTCAGCTCTAGGTTTTTGCTCCACATTCTCTTCCTTGATTTCATCCACTATGAAGGATTATTGTAAAGATTAATAAATTTATTCCTCTGGGACCAACTTTCCAATTTCCTGCTGATATTTTTCATTAGGAAGACATAGCATCACCTCAAATTCATGGCTTGGGAAATTAGAGTAGAACTTATGGGTCATCTAGTCCAACTTCCTTATTTTACAGATGAAGAAACTGAGACCCTGAGAGGTTGCATGACTTACCCAAGGCCGTACAGTGGCAGAGCAGATATTTGAACCCAGGTTCTCCAACTTCTGTCTATATACTCTTTGGAAAGAACCTTTCTGCCTCTAAAATGTCCCAATTTCCCTTTTATGAGTTACTAGACTGAGAGCTGATTGAAATGCTATCAACACATATCTAAATTCAAGCAAGCAAGCATTTCAGATCTCTCCTGCTATCCATGGGAACTAGTTTAGATTACAATTACAGATGGGTCTAGAATTGGTCAAATACTTGAGCCCAAAGGGCAGCTATTAATGGGTTGATGTTAATTTGAAAATCTAATGGAGTACCTCTGGAATCTGCCCTGAGTCTTGTGATCTTTGACTTTTTGGACTAAGGCACAAAAGTCCTAATTATGAAATTTTTAGATGACACAAAGCTTGAGACAGGTAGCTAAGATTTTGAATGACAAAGTCAAAAAAAATCCCCCAAATTCCCAACAGGTTAAATATTAGGTTTATCAAATATAATGGAGATGAATTCAAAGTCTTACATAGATTCAACTCAATATAACACAAGCATTTAATAAGTTCCTACTATGTTTTAGATGCTATGACTTTCCTGGAAATACAAATTAAAAAGAGAACAGGCTCAAAAGGCTTACATCTCCCTAGATTCAAGAAAGAAAGAAAAAGTTCCCAAAGAAAGGGGGAAATATCTCTGGATAGGCAGAAATTCATTTAGAAAAGAGTTAAACATGTTGGTGGCTGACAGGCTCATAATGGACAGTTCCCAACTTTTTCATAAAGACTTCTCCAACCACTCAAGTCAAAAGTGATATCTTCATCTTTGAAAAATAATTGCAGATTCTAATTATTTGACAATTACATCTTATCTTAAGAAATATCTATTATTGACTTGAACGTCAACTTAAATGTTTTGCTTTTAAACTTGTCTTGTGTTTATTGTCTCTTAACCAGATTATCTACATACTCCTCAGAGTTAGAGGTGGTACCTTACTCTTCTTAATTTTTGATGGCTCCTCAGATACGCAGAACATTTTTCTTATAAAGGAGGTGCCCAGTAAACACTGGCCGATTTAATTTGATCTGATCACCTCTTATTTGGTTGCATTTCTGAATGAAGTTCTTGACCTAAATGTTTTCCCAGGGACCTCCTTTCTAATATCTCACTGTGTGCCATGCCTCCACGATCCTTTGCTCCTCGAGAATGCATACACTTCCCAAAATCTATTCATGATTTCTATGTCGTCACTGTTTTAAAAAAAATGCTCATCCTTCAAGAGAGGTAGAACACAAAATTTACTCCTACTTCTGTGTGCCAAAAGTGACTTTTTCTCTTAATATGATGAATATGCTCTGACTCCCTCCTCCAGAGTCAGGCTGTTACATTGCCTCTCAGAGTTCCAGACAGGCATCTAAGAGATAGCATTATATCTTTCCTAATTCCTTTGGCTTACACCCCTATTGGCTGTGCTTGACCATAGTTAGGGGCCTGTGACTAGGACCCCAATTCCATTTAACCAATTAACATTGAGTAACTTTTACAAAGGGATATTTACTTTAATTGGGCAGCTGGGTGGCATAGTGGATAGAGCACCAAGTCTGGAGTCAGGAAGACCTGAGTCCTAATCTAGTCTCAGGGACTTACTAATTGTATGACTCTGGTCAAGTCACTTAACCTTGCTTTTTTCAGTTTCCTCATCTGCAAAAACAAATGGCAAATCACTCCAATATCTTTGACAAAAAAAAATAATTCCAAAAAGGGGTAACAAAGTCAGACACAAATGAAATGACTGAACCACAAAATATATCTCAAAGATATGGAAATAACAAATATACAACATCTCTTCTAATATCTTTAGTGTATATTGTCCCCTAAACTAGGTCTGTCTCTGAAAGAGTAGACTCAAAATTTAGCTCAGTTCCTACATTGAATTCTTCCCACCAAGTTCATGTTCAGATGCATTATGAATGGCAGTGAGTCCTTCCATTGGCCTGGCATCCTGAAGATCACTTCCAGAGATTACTCCTTGCCCTTTCATGGCATTGGTGGTGAGCTGGCTACAAAACTTGGCCCAGATTTTGAATTCTGAATTTCTTTGGTTCACTATCTCAGCCTTGGAAACTGTCATGATCAAATATTTCATTCCTTTCACCTAGAATGGAAAGGAACAAAAGGCAATGCCCATTTCTCAGGGGCCAGAGGGCCTCAGTGAGATGGTCCAAAGGCCTTCCCTTTACTACATGGTCCCTCATCATATTTACTATTTGGTCCCTCTTTCCCCCCATATGATGGAAGAGTCACTAAACTCCCCAAGAAGAGAGATGATGTGAAAGTAACTGAAGCTGAGAGATTTGGTGGACAATCAAAGGACTTCTGCTCTGCAGTGTTGTTAGCTGACCACAAATAGTGTTGGAATGTCCACATACCTAAAAAGATATAACATACAGAAATTCTATGATTACAATTACAAAACGTTCTTTGTAGAAAAAGACAAACCTTAGTAATTTGAGAAATATTCATTTATTGTTGGTAGGATGAACAAATAGGATAAAGATGGCAATATTAGTTTAATTAATTTACTTATTCAGTGCTATACCAATTTAACAAAGGAGTACTTTATAGAATTATAAACAATAATTATGAAATTCATCTAAAGAAACAAAAGATCAAGAATCTCAAGAGAAATAATGGAGAGAAAAGTGTAAAGTAAGACATCTCAAACTAAACTACAAAGTAGTACTCATCAGATCTCTTTAGTACTGCTTAAAAAAATAAGAAGGTTCATCAGTGAACCAAATAAGGCATGCAACAGACAACAGTAAACAAACCTAGTAGTCCGATGCTCAATAAACCCAAAGATCCCAGCTACTAGGGCAAGGACTTATTATTTGACAAAAATTACTGGAAAAACTGAACAGTCTGGCAGAAAATAAGATTATACCAACACATCACAGTATATATATATATATATATATATATATATTTATATATTTATATATTTATATATTTTTATATATATATATATATCAAGATAAGCTCCAAATGGATGCATGATCTAGATATAAAGGGTCACATCATAAACAAATTACAGGAATGAAGAAGAAATTACCTTTTGAATCTATTGATAAGGGAAGAATTCATGACAAAGAAGTGTAGAGAGAAGCAAAGAACATAAAAGGATCATTTCAATTAAATAAAGTTCATATCTTTGCCAAAAACAAATCCCAAACAGCTAAGACCAGAAAAGAAATAACCTGGAAAAAATCTGCAAGTTTCTTTGATAAAAAGTTCTGAATTCCTGTCTATAAAAGGAGTTGATATCAAATTTATAAGACTATTCTCTATTCTCCAATAAGTAATTTGAGAAAAGATAAGAAGAGGCACTTATCAGGAGGGGGGAGCCAAAATTCAAGCCTATCATTCCAAATCACTAATAATTAGAGAAATAAAAATTAAAACAACTCTGAGGTTCTACCACTCACTTCTCAGATTGACAAAGGAAAATTACAAATGTTGATGGAATGGAGAAAAGCAGAAGCATACGTTCACTATTGGGAGAACTGTGAATTGGTCTGACCTTTCCAGAAAGCACTTTGGAAAGATGCCTGAAAAGTTACTAAACTGTGCATCCCTTCTACCACAATTATGTTAGTACTGAACCTATACTCTAGGGATTAAAGATAGAGGAAAAGGGCCTATAATGCAAAAAATATTTATAGCTGATCTTTTTGAGATGGCAAAGAACTAAAAACTATGGTAGTCCTCTTCATTTAGGGAATGGCTAAATAAATCATGGAATATAAATGAAATAGGATACTACTTTGCTGTAGAAAATGATAAAAAGGTGATTTCAGAAAAAACCTGAAAAGTTTTCTATGAACTAAAAAGATTAAAGTAAGTAGAACCAGGAAAACAAGTTATTGTAGCTCTTTTAAAATGCACAATTTTGAAAGAATGAAGAACTTTGATCAACATTATAATCAAGTATAATCTCAGAAAATTGATGGTGAAGAACACTACCCAACTCCTGAAAGAGAAGGGATGGGCTCAACATGCAGAACTAGACACATACTTTTGCACATGACCAATAAGAGAAGTATTTTGGCTGACTATTCATATGTTACAAGTAAGAAAAAATTAGTGGGAAGGGGATAGGTGGAAAAGAAAGAAAATACATTCTTGTCCATTGAAAAGAAAAAGGAAACCAATCCAATGGTGATTTCTGAAAAATAAGATCATAATCCTTCAAGAGTAAGCTGAAATTAAAAAGTAATTTTTCTACTCAACTCTCCCTCCAAAATCAATGAAAAGTGCTAGTTCATTTTTTTTTCATTTTCAAGATAGGTAATGTAAATTTTTGCAGTGCTTGGCAAAGGTAGATACTTGGGTATGATCATTGCATTTAAGAGTAAATATCCTTGGAAAACTTAAAATACAGAATTGCTATTCTGTGGATTATCTGTGACATTGTCATGCCTAGACCAAAAAGCCAGCTTGTGCTTGCTCAATGATTATACTTCATTTTAATATTAACTTAAGCAAAACATAATTCTAGCTTTTTTATTTCCAATGAAGGAATTTATTTTTTTATTATACACTTTTATAACATGGGCTTTCTTTTTTTCTTGTTTTCTCTAGGTGGAGAAGGAAGAGGTGAATGCAGATCTGAAAATAAAAGTATGAGAAATAAAAATAGTTAGGAACTTGAGGCTGAGTTTTAGCTGGGTCTCTGAGGTGAACATCCACATAATCCTTTCTTATCCTACTCCAAAGTATAAATGTAAAAGGAGACAAGGGAAGGTCTCCAGAATTTTGGATAGGATGCCCATGTCACTCTCTGGGAGGACAGGACTAGAATAACATAGAATATACACTTTTTATCCTACATAGAATAGAAACTCTTTGAGGGTAAGAGTTAAATCATTTTTGTATTTAAATACCCAGCACCTGGCATAGTACCTGGAATATCTTACCTGCTTGATTAATTGAATACACCCTCGGTTCCCAAGCTGGGTGACTTTGGTGCTTTGCACCATGGTAAACTCATAGGAACTTATAAAGTCTCCAAGAGCTAACCTGACCTAACCATTTAATCAATGGAACCATTAAGTATTTCTTTCAGCCTAGGGACTCTGTGAAAAAAAAAAATCACTAAGACATTAGAACTCCATTAAAAAAGTAGGTCTACTCCCTATCCTGCCAAAAATCATATAATGCATTCCAGAAACAAAGGATTTGAGAATTATTTGGTGTTTTGGTTTAAATGAACCATTGCTCTCTTCCATGAGGATGGATACTTGCAATTCAAATATATGGAGCAATTACCTTAAAATGACATTTTAAAAAATCTTTACTATTATTAGTTATTGTTGTGACTGATGAAAACACAGTAATATTAGAAAGGCAATGTGGCATATGGACAGTCCTGGACTTGAACTCAGATTAACTGTGTCACATTGGACAGTTCACTTCATGCTCGCACCACAGAGTAAACACTTTCTAATTGTGGAGCAGAAGAAGACCTTTGAGAGTCCATTGGACAGCAAAGACATCTAAACAGACAATATTTAAAGTTCTTTCTATGTAATTCTAGTCCTGTTCTCCCACGAAAGTGACATAAGGATGCTATCCAAAATACTGGGGACCTTCCTTGTTCTCCTTTAAGAAATACTTAATTTAGACTCTTCTCTGGAAGATCTGAAGATCAAATACTTTGGCCACCTAACCAGAAGATTGAACTCATGGAAATGATCCTGATTCTGGGGAAAAACTGGAGGTAAAGGAAAGGGATAGCAGAGGTTGAGATGGAATCAGGGTCACAAAAGCAATAAACATGAGTTTAAACAGACTTCAAAAGATAGTGGAAGGTAGAAGAGCCTGGCGTGCTATGGTCCATGAGGTCAGACATGGCCAAACAACAACAAAAAATGGAGTAAAAGGATCTGGTCTTCTTCCCTAAATGAGCCCTTCCATGGGGTTGTTGGGCAGATCAAATAAGATAATGAATGCAAAAGGGCTCTATAAATGTAAGCTATTATCTCTTGCAGGAAATCTTGAAAGGAAACCTGGCAGCACAGGCACCTGTTAGCACTATCTCTGAGATGATCTCTGGGAAGCAGGATGAGTCTTCTGTAGAAACCAGCAAAGCAATGGGCCCCTGCAGGCTGTGTGAAGGGTTGCCAACTACATAGGCAGGACAGGACACCCGCAAATGGGGCACAGGATCTGGAACACCTTGGGAGAGGGAGATTTGGAGGGAGGGGCCTTCCAATTCAAGGAGGCTTTTTCCCCCCCTCAGGATAAAAGTTCATCAAGAAAGAATATTCCCCAGTTGCTGGCAGTCAAGTTGCGACATTTGGACATCTAGTCATGTCAGAACATCGCCCACAAGAATATGCCATTTTTGGAGAGAATCTCCCTGACATCATTAACCTATAAAACCCTGCAGAAACAGTGGAGTTCTGGCTATCATCTTGTTTTCTTCATCTCCCACTGATTGGCATTTTTCCCAGCTCAGAAAAGGAGTTCCCTCTTTCCTCCAGAGCAGGCCCAGAGGTGGCTCAAAATGCCATCATCAAAATGCTTATTTGGGCTTTAAAAAATGAGGCTGCTGGAATTTACCAGGAATATTGCTTTTAAGAACTATTTTTTGTCTTCATCTAACCTCTACTCCCACTCCAGCCAGAGAGGAGATCATAGGTAGTCCAAAAGGTTAAAAAAAATTTCTGTCTTCTTGTTTCTGTTATTTTTGCTCTGAATACTAAACATGCTTAAAGTAAAGTGGCCAACCTTGAAGGGAGTGAGGGCGGGGAGGTCAAGAAGAACCCTCTACTTTCTACTCAGTTGCCAAGAGATTACAAGGGCAAGGAGAGCTCACTCAAAGGTGAGAAGCAGGACCAATGTCCAACAGACACATGCACTCAAAGCTGGAAGGGATTGCCCTTATGCTGGCTGTTTGGATCCACAAAGCTGTGACTTTAGAAACAATTAGACACACCTACAAGATCCAACCCAGATGCCAAGAAAATGTTCCCAGGATAGAAACAATAAACATTCTGACATCACAGGCACTGATTTGTTTTTAAAATGTTAAAGTCTTTGCACAAAGATTTTATTCTGATTTTTTTAAAAAAAACAGCATCTGAACCATATGTCTGAGTATTTTCTATATGTTGCTGCTGCTGCTGGGAACAGCTGGCAAAACATGATCCAGGACAGATAACGACCTTTTGAGAAACATGCTTCAGAGGAGTCTGCAAGACAGAATCTGAAAGATGTCTGAATTTAAAGAAGGTACTAATAGAGTAAAGGATGAAACAATTCTGCTGTCATCAAATCCACTGCCTCATGCTGAGGCAATTTCAGACTTAAAAAATTTCAGATGATGTAGAGCTCAACCTATGAGTCATAGGCTCTATAGGAAAAAACAAAAACAAAATCTCCCACTGGGGATCCAGCGATTGACCTAGACCTTTTTGTCACCTGCTAACTCAAATCAAGAAATGTTTGGTAAGCCTTTATTTTATACAAGGTACTATGTGGATATAAACCTAGGATGTGTATATTGTGCATACAGGTGGCATGTACATCCAAGTGACTTGTTTAAATGTGGCTATCTGGGAGGCATGAATAGATATCTCTGGAATTTCAGACCCCTCTATGAAAAAGTCCAGTGGAGACTTTGACTCCTGCTCACTACAGAGGAACAAAAGATGATAGCCACTAGAATGGTTGTTCTGCTTTCCTTAAAAGGCAGTGCCATACTAGATTACATTTATCAGTTCCACAAATATTGTTAGTCTAGGGGAAATCAATTTTAGTTTCAAAATGCTGCCTGGGCACTATCCCTTAAAGGAGAAGGCATGCAGCTTATAGTCAAAGACTTAATTCCTTACCACTAAATAATAGTCAAGCAAAAGACTACCATATATATATATATATATATATAATAAACTCATTTATCTAAGCAGATAGCAAATAATTAGA